>NC_081157.1:20769606-21069606 GCF_012432095.1 Onychostoma macrolepis | reverse complement strand
TGAACTTATCATTTTCATTTCCAGCAGTAACTTCTGCATGTTGTATTGTTGTGCCTGTGACCTTCATCCTCGGCATTTATGAACTTCAAAGAGAAATATACCTACGTGGATGTGGCAGATGATGACTCTTCAGTTTCTAATATTGTTTCCACACAGGAACAAAACTACAGGCTGAATAATCTGAACCACATCCTCTTGTCTTGTCATTATGTAAATGTAAATGTCATTATACTTCATGCCTTTTAAGTTTTGTTCAAGTGAAATTATATTTCTGAAAAGTGAGAATTACTAAGACTATATTGTTTTTAAATCGCTACCACAGTTGATCACTACCGAAATTCTCATCTAAAAATGAGTCAGAGGATGTGGTTTATAAGAACTTCTGGTCTGCTTTGTTACGTGGCACTTAGGGAAAAAATACAGTACCTGTTTAGAAAATAAAAGCAGGAAAGCATATTACTTTTATTTTGATCAAATAATGATTCTTTGACAAATGAATCATTTCAATACTCTCTAATCTGGCTATTGCTGCAGGTACAGTACAATGACCCAAAGACACTGAAAACCCTATTCATATGTATATTAACGTTTTCCAAGTGTGCATTGTAACCACTACTCTCAAGTATAATGCAAAGAAGAAAAAAAGAATACAAGACTGACAGGCTTACCCTGTAAAACTTCACGAGTTTCTCAAACCATTTGCGGAAACCGATTTCCTTAAACCAGTTAAGTTTAAAAAGTAATGAACATTTTATCTGAGTGCACAAAGAAGAAAACATGTCTTTATATTAAACTACACTAGTCAACATTTGAAGTGGATCTAAACCTTTCATCAAAGCTGGCCTTAAAACCAAAACCAAAATGCGTTCTTGTCTCAGGACGACTTTTATGAACTTTTTCTGATCCACTTCAAATGTCAAAAGCAAAGCATGTCCCAAAAATGAAGTCTCCTGAAACTCGTTCAGTTTGAGTTCTACTTAATGTAGTTAAGAAGAACTCAATCAGTTATTGAGTTAATGCTAATATGTTTTCTATTTATATTGTTATATTTGAGTAACATGCGAGTATTAATATTTGAGTAAAACTTGTTTTATTTAGTAAACTTAAATGTTGGTTGCAGAACCTCCCATCTTGCGTTGCGTAAAAGCACATGTGTTATAAAATTTAAAAAATAATTAATTAATTAAATTAAAATTAAAATGTGTTATAAAATAAATATCTGCACATCCTCTGGATTTAATTATTAAAATCCCTAATTTGATACACTTGTAATTTCATTAGATAACACAGTGACCATAATTTTTCACTCTGACAGACATGTTGTGGTGAAAAACACTACAGTGTCACGTCCCTCTGATGTAGTGATCTGGCAGAATAATGTACCATGTGACAGTAGGAAGTGCTGCAGTAGGAAAGTCCCATAAATTATCAACTGAAATTGTTCCACTGATCATCACAAGTATATTTACCTACGGCTTACACATTAACTGACTGCTGAGAGTTGCAATGACTTTAGAGATAAAAGACAAATTAAAAAAAAAATAAAAATAAAATGTTACAAATTTTAATGAATAAATATATTTTAAAGTTAAATTCCCAACAGTTTCAACTGTACCATTTGTCGTGGAAATTCCCAATCTGACTTCACCACAGACAATTCAATGAACTACCAGTTAATATAATAACTAAAATATCTCAAGCTAATTACATGAATTTCCCGAATACTTACAATACAATACTTTCCTGAAGTATGGTGACGGCGTCCTGTCAAGAAGCTACTATCACTACCTCAATCACACATGAGCACACAGGTCTTTAGCATCTATACACTCTCACCGCCCTTCTCAGCTGTAAGCTGGTGAGACACAGGATCTTTAATACTAACTCTGAGTATTACAGTCTCAGCCCAAGGACGGCTCTATGGTCTAGAATCTTTAGTACTTCTATTCCTCAGCTGCGCAGCACCAGACACCACTTCCAAAGTCTTTTTTCCCCCTAGAATATCATTATTATTAAAATCATTATCAACAAAATTCATCTTTGCAATGCAGAGGAAACACAGAAGCTGCATCTGAAGTGGCATTCAGATGTATTTACACACTGTTTAATGCAAGACATGAATGCATTTAACCTGCAGTTACAAATGCATAAATGTTTTGATATTTTAATCCTAAAACATTGAATACTGATATTTGAAATTATTCAAAAATATATACTTTAAATGTGAAATTAAAACCGCCAATAGGTGGCAGTAAATCACTGTTATTAAGTGATTCATTGCGATTGAACCGAATCATTTAAACGGTTGATTCATTCAGGAACGAAACACGTTCCCATTCAGTCGGTTCACTCGGTACAACACATGACTATGGGATATCGCGCTCTTGCGCCATCTGCTGAAGACACCTCTAATCACGCCTGAAAGGCCAATGACGCATGACGACGTGGGTGGGGCTACCTGCCCACAGCATATAAATGCGGTCGCATACGTCCTTCCCTTTGTTCTTCAGCTCTTCACCGTGCTGCAAGAACACCGTCACGCCACGTTTTCACGAGAGAAAACCCACGGTGGTGATCCTTGTGGAAACTGAGGTAGAGAAAAGAAACAGACACTGAAAGAAAAGTGTGTTGGCTCATGTTTAGCACCGCTAACGAGGGCTAATTTACTCTTTTTCAAGATGTCTAAACACCAGAAAGATTCTCAGCCCTGTCCAATGGCATGTGGGTATTCACTGTGCAGTAAAGATGCCTACGAGCACTGTCTCGTGTGTTTGGGGATTGTCCACGCTAGACTGGCACTCTCAAACCCCGGAGTATGTGCGCATTGTCGACAACTCCGGCGCTCCACGCTCGAGCGGCGTGTAGCGTTTGTGGAGCGTGTGCTCGGTGGGGCAGCGGTCAGACACGGCCCGCTTCTGTCCTCGGAGGCTGATCCAGAGGCAGCTCTAGCTGTTTTTGGGGAAACCGCAGGAGGCTGGGGTGATCGTGTGGAAGCCGAGGAGGCCGGAGGTATTCCCCTGTTGGTCCCCGAGTTTAATCAGGAGATGGAGTGTCGAGATGATGACTCAGTCTCGCTGGATGCGGGCGAGGAGTTCTCCGATGACAATTTTCACGCAGGGCAAGTCCCGGTTTCTCCCTCGGCCTCCGAAGCGTTGGGTGATAGCGAGGCAGGGGAAGACCCCTTCACAGACCTCTACCGAAGGGCGGCGGGAAAACTGTCGGTGGAATGGCCTGCCCCCCCCACCGGTACAGAAGAGCTCGCGCTTCGGGGGGTTCTATTTATCTCCGGTGCAGACGGTAGTGAGAACCCACCTACGGCTCTATCCGGATTGTGTTGCAGAGCTCACGTCCTCATGGCCAAAGCCCATGTCACCCCCTCCTCCGGTGCCGGGTGCGAATAAATTCACAGATTTTGAGGGTGCGACAGAGGCAGGACTGGTGTCGCCCCCACCGATGGAGCATTCTCTCGCGGCATACCTAGCGCCCGCGCAGAATAGTGGTATCACGGGTACCCCCACCCTCCCGACGAGTCCTTGCCGATTCTCGTTTAAACAGCTCGGCAGGATCTACAGCGATCAAGCCTGCACAGCCAGGGCTTTGTCCCTATGTCCCTGCTGCAGACTTATCAGGCCGTTTGTTTGGGGGAACTGAGCGAGGCTGTGTCGGGAGGAAGGCCGTGTGACGCGCTCATGGGGGAAGTACGGGCTACGGCTGACTACATTCTGCGTGCAACTCGTGGTGCGCTGGTGTCGCTTGGTCATGCGATGGCCAGTACTGTGGTGGCGCAGCGTCATCTATGGCTAACGCTAGCAAACCTGCCTGAGCGTGATCGGAACGCTTTTCTCTGTGCTCCGATCTCTCCTTCCGGGCTCTTCGGGGAAGGCCTCGGCGCGTTTCAGGCACGGTTCGAGGACTCAAGAAAACAGGCGGAATCACTGAAGGGCTCAATGCCACGGAGGTTCAGCAGGCCAGAGCAGTCGGCTCCACGCCAAGGGGGCAGGGCAACTTCCCGACCTCCTCCGGCCAAGAGGCCGGCCCCAGCAGCAGCACCAAGGCCGACCGTTTGGGGAGTGGGGCGAGCGCAGTTCAAGCAGCAGGCGGGACCAGGAAAGAGGCCTCCGCCCCCGGCGAAAGGGGGAGGTTTCTTTTCGGGAAGGAGAGGGCCGTCCGGTCCCTAGCCCGCGGAAGAGGGTGGAATTTCGGCACAGAGGCAGCCGCGTTCTTCCCGCAGCACAGAAAGGGTCCTGCAGGGGGCAGGCCCAACTTTAAGTTTCATTTCAATAAAGAAATTTTGTGTTCAGCATACAATGCCTCATGTGTTGATTTGTCAAGAAAATCGGAGTGTTTCACAGCCGCTACCCTCACAGTTTGGCCATATGCCGACGGGGGAAAAGGATGCAGCGATATGTCATATCCAGTATGTGCGGGCGGGGGAAGGGATTCCCCGGGGGATGATGGGGATCCTCGCTGCCCGCGTCAAGCAGTGGCGCGCATGCGCACCAACACCATGGGTTCTTCGCTCGATTCAGTGGGGTTATCAGCTGCAGTTTCTGTCACGACCCCCTGTTTCAGCGGGGTAGTTGCAACCGCGGTGTCAGAAGAGAATTCCCCGATACTGAGAAGGGAAATCCGGGCTCTCCTCGGCAAAGGGGCAGTGCGAGTAGTGCCACGAGAAAATATGGAAGAGGGGTTTTACAGCCGTTACTTCCTCCTCCCAAAAAAGAGTGGGGGCTTACGGCCTATCCTGGAACGATGGCTGAACAGGCACCTCGGACGTTTCAAGTTCAGGATGCTTACGGTACACCACCTGTTGTGCACCCTGCGCCCCCAGGATTGGTTTGCGTCAGTGGACCTGACCGATGCATATTTTCATATAACAATCCAGCCGAGGCACAGAAAATTTCTGAGGTTCTCCTTCGAGGGGACTGCATACGAGTTTCAAGTCCTTCCGTTCAGCCTATCCCTGGCGCCACGTATTTTTACGACGTGCGTAGAGAGCAGGCGGCGTCGCAGACGCGAGTGCTTGTTTCACATCTACGGGCTCTGGGATTCTTGATAAATCTCGAGAAGAGCGCCTTAGTTCCGAGTCAGCGGATTTCGTATCTCGGTTTAGAGATAGATTCCGTACGGAACACAGCTATGCTATCGGCATGGAGGGCCAAGGATTTTCGCAGCTGTCTGGCTCAGTTTCAGCTGGGCAAGCGGGTTCGTTTTCGCTTGGTACTGAGGCTGCTGGGGCTCATGGCCTCGATGATAGCGGTCGTTCGACTGGGTCTCCTCTTTATGCGTGCGGTCCAGAGATGGGCATTGCGCACGGCTATTTGAACAGACAAGTGACAATTACGCCATTGTGCGTTCGAGCTCTGATTCCGTGGGAAAACCCTGCTCTGTGGTCAGAAGGGGTTCCCCTGGGCAGGGTTACGTCACGTATAGTAGTGTCAACCTCTGTAAGAGGGGAGTGGTCAGCGACGCTGACACAGCGGCACATAAATTATTTGGAATTACGGGCTGTTTGTCTAGCTCTGGAACATTTTGCCCAGCGTTTGCGGGGCAGACATGTGTTAGTCAAGACAGACAACACGACGGTGGTGTCGTATATAAACAGACAAGGGGGCACTCACGCTCTTCCACTGTTACAACTCGCGTGGAAGCTCCTGACATGGAGCAGCGAATTTTCAGCGTCACTCAGGGCAGTGCATGTTCCGGGCCGTCTAAATGGGGGGCAGACATGCTGTCCAGAGGCGGCCCACGGTCTAGGGAGTGGCGCTTGCACCCGCGGATAGTGGCGCAGATCTGGGATCGCTTTGGCAGAGCCGAGGTGGATCTTTATGCGTCGGCAGAGAACACACACTGCTCGCTGTTTTTTTCAATCACAGACGGGATCGCCCCGCTGGGGGTGGACGCTCTGTCGTATGCATGGCCCAAGACCCTGCTGTATGCTTTTCCACCAGTGGACCTGATACAGCCCACCCTAGACCGGGTGCGTCAGGAGGGTCTGTCACTAATTCTGGTGGCCCCGTGCTGGCCAGCAAAGACATGGTACGCGGGCATTATTGCACTGCTGTCGGGGACGCCGTGGTGTCTTCCTCTGTGCAACGATCTGCTGTCCCAGGCAGGGGGGCAGATTCGGCATCCTCGGCCGGAACTGTGGTCGCTGTGGGCTTACCCGCTGAAAGGGAGAGGCTAATGGCAGCAGGGCTCCCTGCGGATGTAGTAGCCACAATTCAGAACGCAAGGGCGCCATCTACGAGGGGGCTTTATGCGTTTAAATGGCGCATATTCGAAGAATGGTGCGGGCGGAAAGCATTGTCACCGTATCGGTGCTCGATTGCGGAGATTTTGACTTTTCTGCAAGAGTTGATGGAGGACGGTCGCGCCCATTCCACACTGAAGGTTTATCTGGCGGCCATCTCTGCATGTCATGAGGGCATACATGGTGCTGCGCCAAGCGCTCACCCACTGGCCGTTCGTTTTCTTAAAGGAGCAAGACGGTTAAGGCCCGTAACAAAATCGATGGTGCCGTCATGGGACCTGGTGCTGGTTCTAGAGGCCATGTGTGAGCCTCCTTTTGAGCCATTAGAGGCCTTGGACCTGAGGATGTTGTCGTATAAAACAGCTTTGCTGCTGGCGCTGGCATCAGCAAAGCGTGTGGGCGACCTGCACGCACTGTCGGTACACCCGACCTGCGTCCAGTTTGCGCTGGATGGGTTGAGAGTGGTGTTGCGCCCGAACGCAGCGTATACGCCTAAAGTCTTGTTGGGGGGCTCGTTTGAGCTGCCTGCTTTATCAAACCTCTCGATTGACTCAGAGGAAGACAGGAAGCTTCATGCCTTATGCCCCGTGTGGGCTCTACGCAGATCCATTGAGCAGACGCGGGCAGTGCATTCCGCTGATCAACTGTTCGTATGTTTTGCGGGGCTGGTTCGGGGGAAGCCGCTATCTAAGCAGCGTCTCTCGCACTGGATTGTGGAGGCGATTGCGATAGCATACAAGAGCAAAGGGTTGTCCCTGCCTGAGGGGGTGCGCGTGCACTCAACTAGGGGCATAGCAGCGTCATGGGCGCTGTTTAGGGGAGTGTCTGTGGAGGACATCTGTGCGGCCGCAAGCTGGGCGTCCCCACACACGTTTGTTCGTTTTTTACCGGCTGGATGTCACTGCAGCGACAGTGGCTCGGTCTGTGCTCACCGCGGCAGTCTCAAGCCAGGGGCCGTCGCTCCCGTAAGAAGAGAGGGGTATGTGACGGTGCTACTATCTTACGTTTAGCTCGGCGACTTTGCGGGGCGTGTATACATGTCCCATAGTCATGTGTTGTACCGAGTGAACCGACTGAATGGGAATGTTGAGTTATGCATATAACTACTGTTCCCAGAAGGAGGGAAACGAGGTACAACACCTCTGGGCCCTGCGCAGTCGGAGGTTCGGTGAAGAGCTGGACTGAACAAAGGGAAGGACGCATGCCACTGCATTTATATGCTGTGGGCAGGTAGCCCCGCCCACGTCGTCATGCGTCATTGGCCTTTCAGACGTGATTAGAGGTGTCTTCAGCAGATGGCGCAAGAGCGCGATATCCCATAGTCATGTGTTGTACCTCGTTTCCCTCCTTCTGGGAACAGTAGTTATATGCATAACTCAACGGTCATGTTGCTCAGAGACGCAAAACACTGTGGCTGTGTTTGGAACCATCTTTTGTTGGCGAAATAGAGCAAAAATAGGCAATATGGTGTCTAAAACGTAAGTCTATTAACTTATTGTTTATTGAACTGTACTATAAAATCAATATCACATTTGTGATTTTTATGGTGGGGGTGGGGGTTGGCACTCTTCGTGTGATATTGATTAACTAGATGAAATTATATAAATACACATATTTTCTGCCCCATCTTGAATTTTGGGACCATTCTGCATTTTATTAGACTGAATCATGCAGTGAAAGAATGCACTCAGTCAGTCTAGCTAGTAGTGTTTAAGCACTCATAGCTTCTCTTATAATCTGTATGATAAATGAATCTCTTACTTTTATCGTCTGCACTTTTATTGCTTATGATGTGGGAATTCGCAAGTTTCAGTCTCAGCAAAATTCTGCGATGACTAATCTGAACGCCTCTGATTGGCCACTGCATTTCTAAGCTCAACAGAATCGTGTGTGATTGGTTATAATGAGCAATGCTGTACAAACGCTTAAAAATAAAATACGATGTAACATGAGCAGGTCTAAATTTAATCTTTTCATTTAATTTTCATTTTCACTAGTTCAATGTTTCAAGTATTATAGTTTTATTGAAAAACCAGGGGACCCCCCAAGTATATATTTTTGGGTGTTATGGGGGGTCCCTTAATGCTTATGGGAGGTCCGGGACCCCCCAGCCCCCCCTCAATTCGAACACTGTTTCTGCCTTCAAGGCACTCGTGATACTGCCATAAAACACCTGAGGTCTGCAGCAATTGTCATCAACTGTAGGCTACTTCAGCTTTTAAAATCCGGTTCTGTTGTGAGTCTTGCTCTGGGATTGTTATAGGAAGGCATGATCCGTTTTAAACTTAAAAACTTTCTAAAGTCCAACACTTCAAAAAATGAGCAACGAGGAGTTATAATTACACTGGAAGTTTTATTTCTGTTAAGACATGTTAAGACCACCAAATACTAGCCCGTATGCACATTAATAGTAATTATCTGTTAAGTATTATATATAATATTAAAGATCTTACCTCTGTAGAATGTTTTGACATTTTTTGTCACATGACAAAATGTAAAAACGATATAAAGGGGTTGGACAAAATAATATGAACACCCATTATTATAGGGGTTAATATAATTTGTGTAATATGCTACAGTGAAAAAACAAATGTTGTAATTATCTTTTATTTGTCTTTTCTTGTTCTCTAGGTTGCATATTGGTAGCGCAAGCTGTATTCAGCAGTGCAGCAGTGTTTAGTACAAGTAATGGATAGAATGCGTGACTTGTCAGACTTCCAAACAGGCCAAATCATGGAGAACCTGTAACCTTAACAGCCCAATTTTTGGTGTTTTAAGAGCAATATCTTTATGTTTTTGATTGTGTACAGCATGGCTTGATGAAATAGTGGGCGAAAACTGAAAGTGAATGATAGGAACTGCTGAAAACTAAGAAGGACTGTGTGCAAATAACACAGAACTACTGCAGCAAACACAACAAAACTCAGTATTCACCTTGAAGATCCTGTTTTCAAAGGCTGACCACAGAGAAATTTACAAAGCCAACATCCATGAAAGAGCTGTAATTCCTAAAACTTTAATCACACCACTGCTAATATGTGTAAATGATAGTGTCATAATCATACAATCTTGGAGCACCAAGATCAACTTCAACATCTGTCCTGGTCAGACAAATCACTTGACATATTCTCAAATTATTGTGTGTAGTTTTGGGGAGAAGAGTGCAAAGCAGATAAGATTCTCTGCTCCAGCATCTCAAAAGCTGTTGGAAGATGTTTTGATGGACAACTGGAGACAATTCAAAAGATGAATGAATTATTTCTAAGAAGGTTGGAAGCTGTAAAGCACTTTAATAAAACAATATTGTGCATTTCCCAGGTGTTAAAGTTATACATCCCACACTCTGTTATTTAAACAGAACATACTTTCAATTAATACCACGTAATAAGAATCACTACATCATATAACGCCACACATACCATAAAAAGTACTAAAAAGTACTTCAGAAATCCCATAAAGATTATATTTGAATGCACAGTGACTGTGGAATGTTGTATTGTTGTGCATATGACAAATAAGCTTTGTTTACCCAAAGTGCCATTTCAACTGCTCTGAAAATCATTGGTCGTGTTATGAACTTATATGTGGGTGCAATACGTGTCAGAGGATTTATGACTTATCCATTTCTAATATCACAACTGCAGACATACAAAAACAACAAAACCACAATGAGCTGAATGAACTCTGCACAACCTGACTTCCTACTGAAAAAAAAAAGTCATTATATTTCATGCCTTTATACTTTATTCAAGTGAAATTATTTAGAACAGAAATGATAACATCAGTCTTCATTACTTTACTAAACCACTTTTTAAATTTTTTATTAATTTTTTTTTTTTTTTTTGTGAATGTGTTGGTTTTCTGATACTGCTACCATAGTGCACACGTGAAAAAAATTTAGCCTGAAATGAATCATGCTACAGAAGAGGATGTGGTTTGCAAGAACTGTTTATATTACTCTGCATGACTGTGTCAGTGCAATAGAGAAAAACTATACAGCATCTGTTTAGAAAATGTAAATGGCTGGTGCTGCAGGCTGACCATTTTCCAAGTGTGCATCGAAATCACAAGTAAGAAAATGTGGGGGGACATATACACTAGTTGGTCGTACATCACCTGTTAGATGACAGTTACATGTCCTTTAGTACATTTTTGTACACTCTTACAAATGAAGGTTTCATAAGGGGGTTTTCACATGAATGTAATAGAAGAACAGATTTTGGTTTCCCAAAGAAGCTTTCAGTGAACAGTTCTTAAAAATCTGAAGAATCTAAATATCTTTTACACTATATAGAACATTTTGTTCAATATAATTCATGGATGTTAAAGGTTCTTGGATGTTAAGGATTTTTGAGTGCTGAATTTCAATGTTGACATGTTGTGAATTTCCCTCGAATCATCAATGAAAAGTGTCCAATGTGTGCATCAAAGGCAGATTTCCATATATTATGACTTCAACATTTTTTCTGATTTACTGCTAAAAGTTGAGATGACTTTAGAGTTAAATTAGTAGGTGTTATAAAAACAGAAAATAAACATACTACAAATGTCATTTCATTTTTGGGGGAAAATACATTCTCAACAGTTTCAACTGTGCCAATCAAAAATATAAATAAATCCAAACTACATTTTTGATAACTTCATTACATAAAAATGTGCAAAAAAGTCCTTATTTATAGATTGTTGAACAACAAAGTGCTGTAACACAATACAAACTTAAACCATTAAACAAAAGAAAACTAAGGAAAACAAAGATGTGGTTTTGAAGGTCAAAAAAAAAACAAGTTCACATTTTAGCACTTCCAGTTCCATTCTGAAGCTGAAGACATTTTCATGTTTTATTCTGTGACATAAAATCCACCAGTAATACTCCTTGTGTGTTTTTTATGCTTTTACATGCCTTGATTGCTAACAAGTGGCTAAATGAGACTATACAGAGGTTATCAGGGACATTAAATTACACCAAACAAATAAACTCATCTACTCACTATAGTCCACTTTAACGGCCATGTTGTTTTTATAATTGCAAACTATTCAAACTCAAACTTACAGGGAAAATGTTTTTTTTTTTTTTTCTAATAAAGACTGTCATGCAGAAGCTTACAGGAATGGTGACGGTTTAATTCGTTTATAGTCTGTGTTTTAATTCTGCTGGTTGTATTTAGGCTTCAGAAGCAGGCTTTATTTGTGAAGATCAAAACATGAACAAAACATGTAAGAATCATAAACGTTTGTTGATCACAGAACTTATTTTCTGCAATAATCCAAAGGCCGATGGAAAAATCCCATTGGGTTTTTGTGTAGGAAACCAGGGTGATGCGAACTTCTGGGTAGGCCTACAAAAAATATATCATCCCTCCCAGATTTTAAGATGCACATTGCTGAGGCTCAGTGTTGTTTTTGTTTCCTATAACAATCGAGTTGGGCTAAAAATGAAAATCTATAATTTGAAACTGTAAAATTTTAAGACACTAATTGTGTCTCAATAAAAAAGAATACCTATCAAGATGGAACACTCATGAAGTTACAGTTGAGTAGCCTGTTATCAGAATAACAGTGCCTTGATTCAATTTTCCATTTCCAGTGTAACAAATGAACTGGAGGTAAAGCTGCAATTTACAATCTGGCCGTTTTGGGAATGTCTTGTCCTTCAGATTCCTGAAGAGCTGTTCCACAAAGAGAAGGCGCTCCTAATGCATGCACAGGCGGGGAGCCCATGAGCAACGAGCCAAAGAACCATAATAACATATAAGGCAATTGTCATGTATTGACCCCTCCACACTAAACTCCATCATCTTCTCCATAACTCTCAAACCATGGATGGACAGAGCTAGGGACATGGGTGATAATAGACACTGGCTCTGTTTCTTCTTCTGAACGTTTTATTTCTGGTGAGACATCACAAATAGAATTTACATTGGCCACATGTTTTCATTGTGTTTATTACGCTTTTGAATAAGAAGAACAAACTCATCTGTAAAGCATTAGCTATATAAACCTCATACACTTAAATAATATTTTGGAAATCCTTTAGATAGCCTACATACCAGAGTCATCAGTCACATGGCTGCATAGGAGACTCCAGACTCTTAGTAGTGGCCTCCACAGACATTCAAGAATGGTACCTAGTGTACAGTACAAATATTTTATCCTTCAACCAGGTGCCTCCAACAATAGCAAAGCAAAGCTTGAAGAGGGTCGCACATTGGACCAGAAGCGCCACGTCTTTAAAATTCAAATAGCCTACATTGTTTTCTGTGAGTCTCCGTACACCATGGAGACTGTTCAAAAACTTGCCAAACCACTTCTACATTTAAATTACAGTAAAACAGAAAAAACACAACTAAGCCAGACGCTATTAAAAAATAGTGCGCGCACATTACTATGATTATGGTAATTTCAGCGAAAGAACAAAGAAGAGAGAGACACTGCTTTCAGTGCGCTTTTCTTTGAGTTGACCAGCAAACTGTGAGATAATGTAAAAAGATGTCATATTTGAATATGACTCGTCTGCTTGCAAAGAAAGAAAGAAAGAAAGAAAGAAAGAAAGAAAGAAAGAAAGAGCGTGCTTTAATAAAAAGCAATTTAGTAGGGAAGAGAGAGAATCGCGCAACAGGTTGTTTCCAGATGAGCACGCCTGTAGATCGCCGAAAACGCTCGTATGGATTTGTATTTGTATTGTTGCTTTTCTGTGAGGTTAATGGTATTTTTATCTCGATCCCTAACCTCAAACCTAACCTCAGAAACCTATAAAAATCACTAACCCTAACCAATGAGCAGCAACGACCCAAAGAACCATTATAACATGAAGCAATAATCATGTAAAATCCATCTCCATTCTCAAACCATGGATGGACAGAGCTAGGGACACTGTTTCTGATCTTCTTAAAGTTTTATTTCTGTTAAGACAAATAGAATTTACTTATGCTTTCATTGTGTTTCTTAAGTTTTTGAATAACAAGGACAAACTCTGCAAGTTAACTGATCTGTAAAATAGGCCTATTATAAGCCTTATAGAAAGATGGAACGTGCTTAAAGAAATTTAGTAGGGATGTGTGTGTGTGTGTGTGTGTGCGCGCGCGGTGACTCAGGACGCTGTCTGCACTCACAAAGGTTAGTTTCCCATAAAATCACATTATATTTGTCCCAAATTACTGTAAATGTACATAATGACTTCATCCTAGGCTGGAAGATTGTGTGTTGTGCATCTTTCAGCTCGACATTTGTCTTTCTGTCTGTATGCATTATAGAAAGCTAATAATAGCCATAGATCGCGCGTTCTCTTTCCATTTGCTCCGTCAAACTAATTCAAACTTGGTTGATTCCTGAAGTGAACTTTTCTATTAACTATTTTGGACTGCTGTCTTGACGAACTTGGTGCGATGTGAGCGTTAGACGCGGAGCTGCCTTACATTCTTATTACTCCGTCCATGTATTAAATGCGCGTCCTTGAATGCGCGCAGTTTTCTAGCGTATTTACTTCAGCTTATCAGGTAATATCAATGGTATGACTATGACATATTTCAGATGCATCCGAAATTACAAAAACATATAGCGCCGCTAGGGTTTCTGGGCCCCTGGACAGCATTCGCTCAGGTTAATTGTTTGATCAAAATTATTGCTAGGGACAATTTGGTAGTCGCTGGATATTGGTAGGGACATGTCCCTGGCGTCCCAAATTTTATTTGACGTTGGCATTCATGCGTGTGAAGTTCCAGATATAGCCTATATAAATGCGTTATAGCTGATAGAAAGTAGAAAAGAAATGCCAAGCCATCATGTCTATGACTACGTTTAAAAAGATACTGCAATTAAAAGTACACAATTCTCACCTTCTTTATTCATTTCCATGTCAGTCTGGTAATTGTCTTTAGTAATTCTGGTACTTTAAATACAACAACAAACACGCTGCTGCAGATTTCCCAGGTAGTGCCATGCACTAATAGTGCATGAAATAAGTGTCCGTTCTATTATGTGCATGCGAAAAGTTCAGCTATTACGGGAAGCACCCTTCTTGTCATTTCTGACTCATAACAGTATCGATTCACTACACATATGCACTCATAAAAACTGTAAAGAGAGCCATAAACACAGCAAAGTACCAAAAAAACTCAATTTTATTTTTCAGCAAATGCAGGACTGCAACATGTCATTTAGTTTGAGAAAAAGATTTTGCAAACACAGACACTTCAAGTAAATCATTAAACTGATTAAACTATATATATATATATATATATATATATAAAATAAAAAAAACTTGCAATGGACACTGCAAAGTCAGGGCAGTGATTACCGCTCCATCTCAGACGGTCACACACAATGGCACCATCAAAATAAGAACAAAATAACAAAATAAGAGGGATCATAAACATTGCATGCTATTCTTATTTAGTACTGTCCTGAATAAGCAATTTTACATAACAGATATTTACATATACTGAACTTATAAAAATTACACTGAATTTATAAAAAGTTATTTATAAATTTATAATTTATAAAAATGTTCAACAGTTTACATACACTGTAAAAAATGAGATTTTAACGGTAAAAAACTGTGAAAAAGCTACGGTAAAAACCTGTTAAATGGTTAACGGTAAGTTCCCCTAATATATACGGTGAAAAACTATAATAGACATTTCAGACGATTTTACGGTGAAATACCGCTTTTGGAAGTGGAAAAAGAATGTAAAATTTACAGAGGAAAACCGTAAATTGACGTTCCCAGAATTCCCTGCGTTGCATTTAAATTTTTTTTCGAATTTGATGTTTTTTCTTTGAAATAACTAGGTTTCTTCTTAGTCTTTTCTTATCAGTTATGTTTATTAGGGTTGTATGTTACATCTAATGTTGTTAAATTAATGTTTATTGCATATTTCAGTTTAATGAGTCTCACCATGATGGTGTTTAGTGCTTGTGTGAATGACACTGTGCACCTTCTATATATGTTATTATTTAAAAGCTGCTTGTGATGCGCTTCGGTTCATCATGTGACTTTCTCATCACCACCTGCATTTGGTGGTTATCAGTGTATTTCAAAGGTACAAAACTGATTTCAGTATATCAATAGATTGTTACATTAACATTATATCAGTTTACGGTATTTAACTGTAAATTTAAGTTAAAATTGTAAAACCTAAAACGTTGGTACCGTATATTTTACGGTATAATTCTGGCAACCACTGCTGCCGTTTTTTTACCGTAAATGTTACGGCACCTTTTTTTACAGTGTACACTTAAATCTTAATACTGTGTCATTACCTGGATGACTCACTGCTGTTTTGATGTTTTGTGAGTTTTTCATGAGTCCCTTGATTGTCCTGCACTGCAGGTTCTACAATCTACTTACGATTAAAGTGTTTTGGGAAATGCAGCCCAGAGCAGTTCAGAAAAAATCCTCCAAGTCATGCAAATTCTTCTGCATATTTGGCCCCTGTCCAACAATGTCTTATGATTTTCAGATCCATCTTTTCATTCTGAGGAAAACTGAAGGACTCGTACACATCTATTATAAAAGGTGAAAACATTCACTGATGCTCCAGAAGGAAACAACACATTAAGAGCTGGGGGTGTAAACTTTTGAACAGGATGATAATGATGAGTAAATCATATTTGTTCATTCTTGTTCTTTGTTCTGTTTAACCTGATTATCCAATTCAAATAGCTTGCACCCCTGCGTCTCTTAATGCATTGTGTTGCTTTCTTGAGCATCAGTAAATGTGTTTACCTTTTGTAATAGTTATGTATGAGTCCCTCAATTGTCCTCAGTGGAAATTGTCCTCAAATGTCCTACAGTCACTGCTGGAGAGGGTTCAAATTTGCAAAAGATGCTGGAAAACCTGAGAATGTCCAGGACCTTGAGGATTTTTCTGAAGAAAAGCGGGCATTTGAACTGCTCAGGACAAACAAAGGACTTGTGAAACACTATGACAAAACAAACATGAACCACTATTCCTTTTTTTTAAATCAGCTATAATTCTGACTGAACATAAACATCTGTTAAAAGAAATAGCTTCATCAGGCCAGTCCTAAATAATAAATTAATAAAAATCTTATTATTTTGTTTGATAACATTATGCATATTCTGCAATGTGATGTAAACTTTTGACCACAAACGTATGTATGTGTGAAACAGTGAGTACAGCAGGCTAATTTCAGTGAAATATCAATAGGCTACCCCTATCATCCTCTGCCATGTCCTTTCTGTTTATTTTGTGGAAACTGTCACTGGTGGTTCTGTCACATTTTCACAGTCCTTCTTCAGATGAATGGTTTGGTCTGGGAACAGAGGATCCTGTGAAAAAATAAAATATAATAAAACACATTTTCTCTAAATACATTGTACAGTTTTCATTGCTTAAGCACGAGCTAGAATGATGAAACATAACATGATAATACACATGTCATGATAACAGTAAGCTATTTTGTTAGCTGAATTGTACAGCAATTCACGAGTTCTCATATGTACGGTGACCGGGAGGGGACATGTTCGGTTCACTTAGTTTTGTCGCGGCCACGAGATTATTTTGTCGAGGTAACGACATCCTTATGTCGTGGTCACGCAATACAGTGATCAGCGATAATGATAAGCCTAATACTCACAATAAAAATAATAAGGTCGTATAGATCATAACACAGTCTCGGAGGTAAGTGGATTATTCTTCACCTGAAATGTTTGTCTTTTCATCCTGAAATACGAGGCAAATGTTGGATCACAATAAGGAACCAGTTTCCACAAATCCTTCACTCGATTGGGATGCTCTCTTTTATTCTGGACAGCAAGGGCAGTGACTGTAACATCGAGCGTATTTTGCAGTATTAAAACACGTATTTATACCGATTTCATCAGGCTCCGAAAAGTCTTCAAAAAGAACACAAATGATCTTCTCAGCTGCCAGTTGCAACTCTTGCATCATCAGAACAGGGTGTTCAACGCACCACCGTTTCCGTTTAATAAACGTTTTGCACCATTTTGTCAGCCCAGTTCTTCCACAGTAGCACGCAGCAGAATAATTATAGTCCTCTCTGCTGCTGCAGTAGAACGGATTCTTAAGGCATTCATTGCAACTACATTTCATTGTTTTTCATCAAACAAACAGACTAATGAATAGCTCAAAACTTTTTTAAAATTTTTTATTAAACAATTAGCCATGTACAAACAACGTGGCAATATCAGTACATTTTTACATTACAACATACAGAACAGGTGCATGAAGAAATACAAATATGTATATATATATATATATATATATATATATATATATAAAAACATTTAAAAAAAAAAAAAAAAAGTAAATATAAAAGGGGGCTATGTTTTTTCCTGTAAATCATATTCTTCTATAAAGGACAAAGGATTTATTGCATTTTTCTTTTTCATCACTTTGAGGGCTTTATGAATAGCTCAACACAGCTCATACCGAGGCACAGGGCTTTCTTCCGTGTACCAGCAGTAGGGGGGGTCCGTGAAATGATTTGCTATAGCCTACTGCATTTTACAGACTGCTGAAGTCGCTTTTTTTTATCATGATACATACTGTGATTTATTCCAAAGTGACTTATATGATGCATTTAACGTCAAATAATCGAAATGAAGCCTTTTGTATTCGCTGTGGTTCATGTTTGTGGCATTCGCCGGACAAAATGGAGATGGAGACCAAGACGCGCTAAAGCAACGTATTCTGTCGTTCTCTTTATTTTTCAAAGGAATTTGTAGTTCTTTTGAACATAACGCTACACAAATAAAAACATACATTTTACCATACGACTATAAATGACAGAATATTAAGTTATTTCCCCTCTATGGGGAAAAATCCAAGTGAACATCAATCAGTACTCAATATTAATTTAAACTGCTTTATGACTGCTGCTTATTTCCTGTGCACTTCAATACTGGTCTGCACTTGACTGTAGTCGCGTCTGTCTGCTTATTGAGTTTATTTAACCCATCGCAATTTATTGGAACTGTGTGACACCTTAATGTTGTTCTAAAGGCTTATTACTTTTTTTCAAAACACACAAAAATGTCCTGTGTGCAAGCGCATATCCTTTAAAGTTATCGATTATAATCAATTTTAATAAAACACAAGACCACATTATAAAACTCTAAGAGTAAGCTATTTAATATCTGTTGTTCTCCGTTGTCAGTCAGAATGACAGTTCTTACGTGAACGTTATATATATATATACCCAAGCCAATTTATTATTCTTTCCTTTAGTGTGTAAAATATTTATTTTGAAACAAAATAATTAATTACTTAATTAAACAAACAGACTTACTGGGCAGCAGGGTAGGCTATGACAGTCGTCATATCATACCCTGCCATGCCCAGCTGATGCAAAGAATAGAATTTATCTCTACACAGAAGAAAGCCCTGTCTAGGCTCTGCCCCGGTACGAGTTGTGTCGAGCTATTCATTAGTCTGTTTGTTTGATGAAAAAAGATTAAATGCAGTTGCAATAAATGCGTTAAGAATCCGTACAACTGCAGCAGCAGAGGACTATTATTCTGCTGCATGGAAACTGCAGAAGAACCGATTTGATCTTCGGCTGACCAATCAGCAGAAAGGGGAGTTTAATTCCTGCCCATGTGTAGAAATCGAATATTCAAGCTGTTATTCATTTTTCTATACCTGAACAAAAATTAAAATTTAAGCTGAATTCTCTTTTTTTGGAACGAATGATACACGGATTGATATGTACCGAGTATTTATGTGTTTTTAACCTATATCACAGCAGTGTCCATCTGTGAAGGATGTACGCTGTCAAACATACACCACTGTCAGCCAATCATAGCAGTGGGCGTTTACTATCAGTCTACAATCCTCCATGCCTATTCAAACAAAGCACTCTGACGAGGGGGGTTAAAAACAGAGAAACAGAATCAGAAAATAGCCTATTACTTCTAAATCATGTTTTTTGATGTAAAAATCTTGTTAACCTTAAAAGGGGATCTCAGAGAATGGTACAAATAAAAAAGGCAGTGCATGACACCTTTAAAAAAAACAAAAAAAAACAATAACATTTGACATTAGTAACTTTTCGCACCTTCAGTCAAATCCTCCACAAACTCAAGATGGGGGGCAGCAGGAGCACCAAATCTGTCCAGAACAGCAACTGGATCTCTCCACTTCACAAATGAATTGTTCAGAGTGATCTGTGAACCAATTCAACAGGTTCATCAAAAGAATCATCTTAAAAGAATGATTCTATCAGACATCACGGTCATGTCTTCAAATACACGAGGAGTGAACAACGACATTTATGATATGTAGTGGCGCAAAAAGTAAGATACTATGCTTTGACAAAGTAAGAAACTACTCCAATAAAGTATTTATTTATATTCAGCCTATGCATAATTTGGAAGCTTGATGCTTTGACTTCTTTTGAAACTATTTTATTTTAAAGAAGAAATATTCTTTCTTACTGGTCTTAAAAATACTGTATTTCACACTCTCAGCTGTGTGCTGTATATCAGCCCTGATATTCTTGCTTATGATGAATGAGGAATGAATGAGTGATTGACTGAATTCATTTGACACCAGAAATCTCAACACTGTGGGTCAAATTAAATCTTAGCGGCAACACGTGGCAGGGCTCCCTATTACCATTAAATAGATAAGATTATGCTCTAATGCTGCTTTGTATGGACCGGATCAAAACAAACGTAGGTCCAGAACTCCTTCTTCATACATGGAGCGAGAGCGCCACCTCGACACCAGTTCCTCTCGGGAATTTGCAACAGATGTGGCTGGGGCAACAATGATTTCAAGGGGGCCAATCCTCCATCTTATAAATGCTAAACTTAAAGCTGTTTCTTAATCTTGATCCAAGTGTTCTGTATGGAAAAAGAATGGAAAGGCCATTAGCATTATACAATTTAACACTTCAACACAATGACATCAATCATTTAAAATGAAGAAATTCTTATGCAAATAATTTGATTCTGATCAAAGCCTGTCCAGTAAGTGAATGAAAGACTGTCACATGTGTCTCACCTGTCTAAACTGTCCTGATAATACCTCCACCTTCACCATAACTCCATGGTCGTACAGAGCTCACACCAGAAGACGGCGCTGTTTCTTCCACTGAGAGCTGAACGTCTGTTAACGCGTTACATAAATCACATTACCTCTGGTCAGAACGTTTTCAATGTGTTAATAATAAACTTTTATTATTTTTAATTTCTTAAAGAATAATATTAGTACACACCAGAGTTATCATGCACACAGCAGCACAGGAATCTCCAGGCTATTCTTAGATGCCACCATAAAAATCCAATAGCTGTGGTGAGAAATACTCAAATTAGGATAATTCTTAGAAAGCGAAACATTTGTGTAATCAAATATAAATCTGATCTTGATTTGCCATTTTACATGGTAATATACTCGCTTCGATAAACAGTTGTGAAAACGTTATTTACTGTCATATCGAGTGCTTAAAAGTTTCTCGACCAGTGTCTGATTTTAATGCCACTGTTTATGCATTTAAACATCTTGAACTGCATAAATTCGCTTGAAATGGCGATTATTATAAGTTACGATTAATAATGTCGTCCATCTTGTTAAAAACAGTACAGGAAGAAGCAAATACACAGTCCGTGTGAGCAAGACATAGTTTGGCAATGCATATACGGCTAAAACAGAACAATTCTGACCTGTGTTGCTATTTTCCATATTGAATTCCATTCGTATTTGTTGTTTAAAGTTCGTTGTTTGGTTTCGTCTATGAGCACAACACGAAAGCATTCGGATTTCCCGCGGATCGCGAACGCCCTTCTCTGACGCGTCTGTTACATCAGGAGGAGGCTGTACCAGATCGCCTCACATTATAAAACCGTCACCAAAATGAGCAGTTTGAGCGTATTTATAATGAAAACGAACATTTGTTCTAACTGAACTTCCGAAATATTAAACTTTACTTCATAGGCTACCTATATATTATTTACCCAACGTTGATTTTGCGAATGTGAGGTGTTATTAAAACATTGGACGAGGTGTACATAAATTAAATATTTGTATTTAGTCTAATAGTCTAAACTAGATCATAGTAACCAATAAAATACTATAAATAACCCGAACTGCTGTGTGCTCGTAATGGCTGTAAGTACATTCTTTTTTGTTATAAAGATAAAAATGGAGGGAAACACTATAGTTTCATAAAAGCTACTTACCTTTTAAAGTTTTCCCCTCTCACTCCCCTGCAAACCATCGCCTAACAGGAGGTCCAATGTAGTGCAAAAAAGGTTTAAAAACGTACGTTGCCATGTTTTTACAAGCATTTTCATGATCCGACTGAAGAGTATGTTCTTCTGCAGAGCTCTGTTACAGATTGCAGGCTGTGAGATATTACCGCGAAAATGACGTGCTCTTGCGCTTTCTGTTTGAATCGCGCACACACTGGACAAACGGAAGTCCGCCTCTTTTTCCGCGAACTGATCCTGTAAAACGTTTCTTTTTATCTGGATCTACATTTTTTGCCCATTCATTTTTATGACCTTTTCAACCACGTCTGATGCACAACCGAGCTTGCAGTAGCAGTTGCTGGCAATAACATATTTTTGCAAGCTGAGAATATTTATTTCTATCTATATCTATCTAAAAAGCTATAGCGTGTGTAAGCTGCTGGTTAGGCATCATATTTCGCTGCTGAAGAGTTACACTGTACAGCTAGTAAACTAGTAATACAACACATTCTCAACAATTATGCTTTAAGCAGTGTATTAGTAGTTAGCATGCTAGCTACACTCCAAGAAAAGTCTGGAAAAATAGGGCTAATCTACTATGTTAATACGAAATACTTTCCGTATTGGTTTTTTACCTGCATTTTAAATTACGCATTGTGTTTTCGGGTTACAGGGTTACAATGGATGATGGATAATATCCTGGAAAATTACTAGTAGCCTATCTTTTCCATTTTTCTTAACTGATCAACCATCGCAAGTACAAGCTACTAACAAAGTGTATCATAAATGAACAATTTTTCAGTTATTATTATTATTAAATTGAAGAAGTGCAAATAGCAGCTAACTCAATTCACGTGATGTGTGTACTGGCATCTTTGGTTTTCTTTTTGTGTAATTTGGATGGAAAATGTGTGTGTTTTTATTGTCTGAGTCACTTATCAAAATTTGCTAAAAGTTGCTAAATAAATTTTAAAAATTGCTAAATTTGTTGTTAGGTGCTTTTGGAAGAAAAGGTTGCTAGGGTAGTCTGAAAAGTTGCTAAGTTGGCAACACTGATTACACAAGCTGTCTGTAAGTCTTACATATTTCAGCAGCCTGTGTCTTTAAATCGCAGAAACCTCAGCTGCGCTACCATTGGACAAACAGCGCACCGCCCGCTACATCGACTCGTTTGATTGGCTGATATGTCTACGCCCATGTAAATTACATATATCCGCCACAACGTCAGTTTTCCCGTCCCAATACTTGCTTCTATTGTACTGCTGACTGTGATAGATAGTGCGGGAGAAATGTCCCTTCGCGCAGCGGCTCGTGTCCTCGGTGCTCCCCTCAGGAGTGTAGCACAGCCCTGCGCTGCGACTGCGAGCAGAGCGTACTCGGCTGCGGCTCAAGCGGCGCTGTCGGTGCTGGACGGCGAGCTGGACGCGATCCGGACTGCGGGCACATGGAAAGGGGAGCGGGTGATCACCTCCCAGCAGGGTCCGCATATCTCCGTGGACGGCAGCAGAGGCGGTGAGCTGCACGGCAGAGCCACAGTCAATTATAACACAACATCATCTATGGCTAATACAACAGAATGGTATAGATTCCTGGAGGCACCTACCAAAGGGAAATAAAGTCAATAGCATGCTGCTGTTTTAGTTTTCAACTTTGCTGCATAAAAACTGTAAATATGACAACACCTGTTTCCCCCATCAAATTCAACTTTATTTGCGGCTTCATGGGAATGTATAAAACAAAGACGTGTAGAGAGCAAACAGGTAATATAAGCTGGTTAACAGGGAGGGAGGCTAAAACGTTAAATTATCAGTAATAAAATGTAAATTAAAAATAGTTTTCAGAATTTTAAAGCTTGTCACATTTATGCAAATGTACCATTTTATTTAATAAAATATATTTATATAAAATTGTTAAGTAAAGTAAATGGTTGGATGAATTTAAGCTTTATATTATTTTAAAACTTTTTTTAGGGTTTATGTTTAAATACTTGAAATGAGAAGTGCAGACAAAAAAATATTTACTTTTTTTTTTTTTAAATTCTTTACTGAATTTATTGTTATTTTAAGACTCTAAAGTTTTTGTAGTTATATAAATGCCCTGTTCAATTTTAAAACAAAAAATAAACTGACTGAATTTATGACTCTCAATATTTTACAACTCTTCTAAAGGTTTATATCTTGATGCTTGAAATTAGTATTGCAGACAAAAAATTATATTTACTTGTTTTATATACACTAACAGTAGCATTAATAAAAATTTATTGTATACAGTGCCCTCCAAAAGTATTGGAACAGTAAAGACAAAATTGCTCTGTTGGCTGTGGAGTCAAGACATTTACAAATATGATTAAAAGATGAATATGAGACAAAACTACAGGATGTTTGACCAGATGAGAAGATCAGCACTTTTAGAGTTTCATCCCTCTATCTGATGTGAGCATAAGTATTGGAACAGTTGCCTCACAGGTCTTTCTAAGTGATCAGCTGTGTCCTGTTGCATTAATAATTCAGATATTAAAAGCAGGGAATATGTCGTATCAGTTATATCCATTACTTCTGCATTCTGAATCTTGCATTCGATGATGACACACACACACACCAGGATGAAGATGAGGGAGCTGACTCTGAGAGAAAAGCAAGCAATTTGGATTCTGAAAGAAAAGAGGAAGTCAGTTAGAGCTATAGCAAAAAGAAAGGGCATGGAGAAATCAAGAGTTTGGAAACCACCAGCGACACCAGCAACCAACAACGACCTGAACAACTTCCAGAAAGCTGGGGTGATGCTCTGACAATCTACTGTCCTCAGGAGACTTTGACACAGAATAACAGAGGCTACACAGCAAGATACAAACCTCTGACCAGCTCCAAAAATAGAAAGGCAAGATTAGAGTTTGCAAAAAAGCACAAAGGTGAGCCAGAAGAGTTTTGGAACTGTGTTTATAGACTGATGAGACAAAGATGAACTTTTATCTAAGTGATGGGAAAGCAAAAATGTGGAGAAAAAAAGAGAACTGCAATGATCCCAAGCATACAGCCTCATCTGTAAAGCATGGTGGAGGTATGGTGGAGGTGGTGTCATGGCATGGGCATGCATGGATGTCTCTGGAACAGTCCCTCTCAACTTAATGTATGACTTAATGTTTGATAACAGTAGCAGAATGAATTTAGAAGGGTACAAAACCATCTTGCCTACCAATATTCAAGAAAATGCCACCAGATTCATTGGGAAGTGCTTCGTATTGCATCAGGACAATGACCCAAAACACCCTGCCAGTTCAATCAAGGAGTTTATCAGGGCAAAGAAATGGAAAGTCTTAGATTGCCCAAGTCAATCTCCAGATTTAAATCCGATTGAACATGAATTTCACCAGCTGAAGAGGAGAGTAAAGGCAGAAACTCCCCAAAACAAGCAACAGTTGGAATTGGCTGCATTAAAGGCTGGGAAAGCATTTCAAAGGATGAGACCAAGAGTCTGGTGATGTCTATGGGTCACAGACTCACTGCTGTGATTGTGCACAAGGGATCTGCAACTAAATAAAAGCTTTTAATCTTTTATATCTGCCTTATGTTCAACTGTCCCAATACTTATGCTCACATCAATGAGTGGGATTAACTCTAAAAGTGCTGTTCTTTTTATTTGGTAATACATGTATGTGTTGAAACGGCTAATAATAAAATGTGACATTCTGTAGTTTTGTCTCGTATTCATCTTTTCATCATATTTGCAAATGTCTTGACTCCACAGCCAACAGAACAATTTTGTCTTTACTGTTCCAATACTTATGGAGGGCACTGTATGTATTGTATGCATAATTTGTTTTTGAAATATGTATTATATATTTATATATTTCATTATTATTATTTTCTTTTATTATATATATATTTTAATACAATTGAAGTTAAGAGTTTGGACACATATGACTGAATTTATGTTTATTATCATCTTACAACTCTTCTAAAAGTTCTATGAGTAGTTCTGTATTTACTAATGTTTTATATTATTTATTGAATTACTTTTTGTAAATGTGTAATGTCCAAATGTGTAATGCACAATGAGCAGAACTCAATAGCTCAAATAAGATTTTATTTTTGGTTTCTCTTTATCTTCTGATGCCATATTTCTCTCTTTTTGTTTCAGACATATTGAATTTCTGTGCAAATAACTACCTGGGTTTATCCAGTCATCCGGAGGTGGTGAAGGCAGGAATCGATGCCCTGCAGAAGTATGGCGCTGGCCTTAGTTCAGTTCGCTTCATCTGTGGCACACAGGTGAGGAAAAATACTGTATTTGAATACACTGATAGCAGTGCTTATTGATGCCTTAAGATATATCTGTTAACTGTCTGTTCTCTAGAGCATCCACAAGAACTTGGAAGAGAAACTAGCCCAGTTTCATGAAAGAGAAGACTGCATTCTATATGCGAGCTGCTTCGATGCCAACGCTGGTCTGTTTGAGGTCTGTTTTAACCAATCCTTATGCTATACTGAAGTAAATAGCACCACTGCAAATACACTGTAACAATACATTGGCGCACGTTGCTTTAGGTCCTGTTGGGTCCTGATGATGCAGTGTTGTCTGATGAACTAAACCATGCCTCTATTATCGATGGGATTCGATTGTGCCGTGCCAAGAGGTTCCGCTACAAACACATGGATCTGAACGACCTGGAGGAAAAGCTGAAAGAATCACAGGTAGATTTTGTATAAATCTCATGTTACTGGATTTTATGCAAATCAGAGGTTGCACTGCAAGCTTCAAGTGGTTTATGCACATGCTGATATTTAAATAATGTTTTTACTCAACTGACTGTGTTTTGGCTTGATATGTGGTAATGATTTCTTTGATGAAAAACAGAAAATATAATGCAACAATTTAAGTCAACAATTAGAAATGTCTAAACTTAAGTAATTCAAGACATTTTAGTTTCTCGGTACATTCACTTTATTTATTTATGCACAGTCCTCTCGTCTGAGGTTGGTGGTCACAGACGGCGTGTTCTCCATGGATGGTGATGTGGCTCCTCTGCAGGGTATCTGTGATCTGGCTGAGCAGTACGGTGCCTTGGTCTTCATTGATGAATGTCATGCCACGGGATTCTTGGGTCCCCGTGGTCGGTGAGTATACAGAAAAAAAAATGCTAGCAAAACAGTCAGTTTCCAGAAATAAAAATGCTATTTATTTTCGCCATCAGGGGTTTGATTCTTAATAACATAAAAACTGTTAAAGACAGACCCACTGTGAGCTACAAGGTTGTCAAATTGATCATATATGATTTTTTTTGAAGTCATCAGCTCACATTATTTGAACATCTGAACATCTTGCATTTTATGTCAAAATAATCAAATATATATACACACACATATATATCTGTGTTTGTGTATACAGTGGGGGGGGGGATTATTTGATCCCCTGCTGATTTTGCTGATTTTGTACGTTTGCCCACTGACAAAGAAATTACCAGTCTATAATTTTAGTTTATTTGAACAGTGAGAGACAGAATAACAACAACAAAAATATCCAGAAAAAAGCATTTCAAAAAAAGTTATAAATTGATTTGCATTTTAAGATTTTAAGATTTCTGGCTCCCAGGTGTCTTTTATACAGGTAAGGAGCTGAGATTAGGAGCACTCTCTTAAAGGGAGTAATCTCAGTTTGTTACCTGTATAAAAGACATCTGTCCACAGAAGCAATCAATCAATCAGATGCCAAACTCTCCATCATGGCCAAGACCAAAAATCTGTCCAAGGACGTCAGGGACAAGATTGTATACCTACACAAGGCTGGAATGGGCTACAAGACCATCGTCAAGCAGCTTGGTGAGAAGGTGACAACAGTTGGTGTGATTTATTTGCAAATGGAAGAAACACAAAATAACTGTCAATCTCCCTCGGACTGGGGCTCCATGCAAGATCTCACCTCGTGGAGCTTCAGTGATCACGAGAACGGTGGGTAATCAGCCCAGAACTACACGGGAGGATCTTGTCAATGATCTCAAGGCAGCTGGGACCATAGTCACCAAGAAAACAACTGGTAACACACTACGCCGTGAAGGACTGAAATCCTGCAGCACCCGCAAGGTCCCCTGCTCAAGAAAGCACATGTACAGCCCGTCTGAAGTTTGCCAATGATTCAGAGGAGAACTGGGTGAAAGTGTTGTGGTCAGATGAAACCAAAATCCAGCTCTTTGGCATCAACTCAACTCGCCGTGTTTGGAGGAGTAATGCTGCCTATGACCCCAAGAACACCATCCCCACCGTCAAACATGGAGGTGGAAACATTATGCTTTGGGGGTGTTTTCTGCTAAGGGGACAGGACAACTGCACCACATCAAAGGGACGATGGACGGGGCCATGTACTGTCAGGGCATTGAAGCCAGCCAGGGCACTGAAAATGGGTCGTGGATGGGTATTCCAGCATGACAATGACCCAAAACACACGGCCAAGGCAACAAAGGAGTGGCTCAAGAAGAAGCACATTAAGGTCCTGGAGTGGCCTAGCCAGTCTACAGACCTTAATCCCATAGAAAATCTGTGGAGGAGCTGAAGGTTCGAGTTGCCAAACGCCAGCCTCGAAACCTTAATGACAAAATATATATATATATATATATATATATATATATATATATATATATATATATATATATATATATATATATATATATATATATATATATATATATAAATATTTTTTTTTGGCATGAAATGCATTGTTTCTATCTGTATAATTAACAGCTTTAAATCAATAGATTTATTTATCCATCGTTTTTATAGATTATCATTAGCAAGGCTTTATGAAATTAGTTCTATCTCTCACTAAGGTTAAGTACACAGTCTTGTACCTTTGCCCTTTTTTTTTTTTTTTTTTTTTTTTTCGTTTTTGGTTCAAATCAAAGTTTTTAATGTAGTGATTCTTCTCGTAGCTGGTTGATTTGGCTTTATTATTATTTAATGAATACACTTTCAAAAAGATGGGGAAATTGTTTTTCCAGAATGAAGGAAGCAGAAAAATAAGCAGGCATCGATGCACTCTATGCCAAAATATTATCTTATATCATATTATATTATATTACAAGTGGATGTTCATACATTTATTTCCCACAGAGGAACCGATGAGCTGCTGGGAGTGATGAACAGGGTGCACATTGTGAATTCCACTCTGGGAAAAGCACTGGGAGGAGCTGCTGGTGCGTATAAATATCAAACATCATCTGAAGCACAGTTTTACATAGTCAAGCTACTATGTCACACAAAATAACGCATTAAAGTTCCTTTGCTAATAAGGCTGAAGCAATTTCAGTCCTTTCAAACACGTATATTTCTAACTCTTTGTCAGGTGGTTACACTGTCGGACCCAAGGCTTTGATTGAGCTTCTGAGACAGCGGTCTCGTCCATACCTCTTCTCAAACTCCCTCCCTCCTCCTGTGGTGGGATGTGCCACCCGTGCTGTGGAACTGCTGCTGGCATCCAATGAAATCGCTCAGTCCATGGCAGCTAAAACCATGAGGTGGGACTGGAGGGGGCGAGTGGGCGCTCTGTGATATTTGTAGATTTGGTTACACCCTTTGGCTTGTGTTATTGTGGACAGCAAATTAGCAGCAGAGTCAAAACTAACAGAGTTTGCTGTTCAAAGCAGCAGCTGGTCTGGGATGACATTGCAGTCAAAACAAAAAGAGCTGACTTTTGCTGGTTCAGTGTGAAAGTATGCATGCTTTTAAGAATAAAGGATTTTTGGAGTTCATTGAGCTAATGATAACAATGGTCTATTGTCTTTCCTTTTCTTCTTTCCCAAAGGTTCAGAAACAATATGACCCAGGCAGGGTTCACCATTTCTGGCACAGCTCATCCCATCTGTCCTGTGATGCTGGGAGATGCTCGTCTGGCTTCACTTATGGCTGACGACATGCTAAAACTTGGTAAGAATTCAGGCATATATAGGCCATCTAATTTTTTTTTCTACAAAATAAAGTATGCAAGCCCAGCTGCCTGTTTAAAACAATGGTTTTCTCACTTTGTCATCAGGAGTGTATGTGATCGGTTTCTCCTTCCCAGTCGTTCCCAAAGGAAAAGCCCGCATTCGAGTCCAGATCTCTGCAGCTCACACTGACGAGGACATTGATCGTGCCGTAGATGCCTTCATACAGACCGGCAGGAAGCATGGTGTCATTTCCTAATGTCAGAAACACAACTGACAAAGTTGTGGTCTATTAGAGTGAGGTTTAAGTTACATATCATAGCAAAAAATGCTACTGCGATCAGTGAAGGTCAAAGGATATTTGTATATTTTCGGTATTGACAGAATAAATGACTTTCTCTATGATTAATAGTTGCTTTTTTACAGCAGTATTCTACACCAGCTATATACCAAATGTGTCTTGACTTTTTTCAGCTAAGACATGTCGCATTAGCATTATTAGCAAGTTTGTACAGATCATGCTCATGCTGCAGCTGTCGATAGGTGGGTAAAAATAAAAAGGTTATGCCATTTAATGTCTTCTCTGATTATTTACATGAGGGTAGTTGACTACTTAAATTTACTACTTTAATAACCGACAAAATACAAGTCCTGAAATATACTCTGCCTCATACAGATACAGCTGTATAAAATCAGACATACATCTTGATGTTGAATAAACAAAAAGCCCATTTGTACATTGCAATGTCCATACAAACAATTTATCAAACAATATGCCAACAAGGGGGCATGTTGTCATAATGGAAACCTGTCATTATGTCACAACAGCCTATGATAGACCATTTTTAATGACAAATAGTCAAGTCAAGCAATTAAGAAACAATTCGTGTAACCGCTAAAATGTAAAAGGTAATCTAAATGTCAAACCCATAAGTACTGTAATTAAGGTGTAACATTTAAAACCTGACATTTACATGTAAAACTCCTGTCCTGACAACACAGTTCAAGTTTTAAGCACTTTAGAATTCTGTTGTATGTCAGCTTGGTTTTGAGTTCATTTGTTTGTGAAACTGCCGTAACAATTATGTGATAACATTGGGGTTTTAATGTAGAGACTAAATTTCACAATTTTTTAAATTCAGATGTGACATTTGTGTAATTGGACTTTTGTCCTAAAACCTTACAGTTACTTTGCTTTCTATTTCATAAGTATTCACATTTATTTTTATATAAATAAGATTTTGTTGATAGAACTGTAAACTGGCTAGTCTCCTTTCAACAAAAGCTGACATTCCGCGCCAAACTGAACAGCTAGTTCCGGTCCCTGCACTTTGCTTTGTGTGTTTCCCGCCAGTACTCCAATTTGGAACCACCTTTTTCGTGACGTACCTCGTCAGAACGCCTTGTAGACCAATAAGCGGGTCGGAAAATTGAGTGAGGGTGGGGTCTGAGTTCAGCGAGAGGCTGGATTAGAGGTTTTGCCGCGAAATCCAGTGCGCGTGTTGCAGGGAGACACTGTTGTCTGATCTATACATCCTTATAGCAATATTTAAGCTTAGCATTGACAGCACTTATTTTAGTAATATCTTATTGATCGTTTATTACAAGGAGTCTGAATATTAGCAGAATGTCGGGTTTTGATGATCCAGGAGTTTATTACAGTGACAGTTTTGGAGGAGCCGAGGGCATCGGTGATGAGGGGGTCGTGAAACGCAGCCAGATCAAAAAGAAGTTCCGTGAGTTTTTGAGACAATTCAGGGTCGGCACTGATCGCACTGGATTCACCTACAAATACAGGTATTGCGATATCACAGGTTTTTTCTAGCACCTTGGTGGTGTTTTTTTCACAGTGGCAAAATACGTTTTTCATAACTAGTACCTATTATTTGTCTGTGTTAATCATTGACTATTGTTTATGTTATTATTATATCCGATCCAGACTGTTTTTCATTGTTCCGTGTTAAATTTGTTGCAGATTCGCTTTTAACTTCTGTCTGATTCGCGAACGATTTGTTCTTTTGAGTGATTCGGTTGAATCGATTCGTAGCATGTTGGGTTGTCTTCGCAACACGTTTAACGTTATCTCACGTGATTGCTGGTGTCCATCATAACCCTGCAAATATTAAACTACAAAATTTGAATTCTGCGAGCAAATGAGTGATGATGGCAGTCATGGCACTAGCGAAGCGGGGGACTCGTCTTTGAATCGGTTCAATGAAAAGATGTATTCGAAAGAACCGATTCATTTTTAAACTAATGATATCCCAACTCCATTCTCCCTAATATATTGACCAGTACCTTATTAAACAGAGTTGGACATCTGTTTATATATTTTTTAATACTTTAGGACACTGTTAATTGTGTTTTTGGTTTCCAGAGATGAACTCAAGAGGCACTATACTTTGGGAGAGTACTGGATTGCGGTGGAGATGGAGGATTTGGCCAGTTTTGATGAAGATCTGTCAGACTGTCTGTACAAACTGCCTACTGAGAACTTGCCTTTGGTAAGGACAGACTTACAAAAATACCTTTCCATATAAATATTGGAAATCTTACCGAAGTTGACTTGGATTTATTTACAGCGTACAATTTAAAGTAATTATTTATGGCTTATTATATAGTATTGTGTTTTGTTATCTTTATTTTAAACTAAGAAATAATTTTTTTTACACATTTAATGTAATACTCTAATTTCAGATTTATTTCAGACTTATTTTAATTTATTATCAATTGTTTATCACTTTCCAGCATGCTGTATTACGTTTCTGAAATGCGTAAGTGCCATTTGAACGTCAGCTGTTTGTTATATTATACACTCATTGATTTAAAGTTGGAGGAGGCGGCGCAGGAAGTAGCTGATGAGGTCACGCGTCCGCGGCCAGTAGGAGAAGAGACTGTGCAGGACATACAGGTCATGCTGAAGAGTGACGCCCACCCGGCCTCCATCCGCAACCTGAAAGTGAGAAAATAAACTCTCAACAAGACCATTCGAAATTAAAACAGATGCAAAGCGCCATAGTTTTTTACTCCACTTCTAACTTTGTGTTTTTGTGCCTTAGTGCGCCACGTTCATACTTCTACATTCAGTTTCTAAGTGTTTTTTCTGCCTGTCTCTATCATCTTTTGCAGTCGGAGCAGGTGTCACGTCTCGTGAAGATTCCCGGTATTATCATATCCTCTACGGCTGTGAGGGCCAAAGCCACCAAAGTGTGTCTTCAGTGCCGCGGATGCAGAGCAGTTATCAGCAACATTCCTCTGCCACCGGGACTGCAGGGTTACGCTCTTCCCCGCAAATGCAACACGTTAGTATTTTGCACAATACTCAGTTTATTTTTAACTAGCTTCATTCTGTTTAGAAATACTGTAGCACTAATTCAGTATATGCTGGTATGACAATGAACTAACAATTACATCTTAATACAGAATAAGCATAGCATGTTTTTACACCTGTAACGTGTATTTTTTGTTTTGTATTTTTGTCCCGCAGTGAGCAGGCGGGCCGTGTCAAGTGCCCCGTGGATCCGTATTTTATTATTCCGGACAAATGCGCGTGTGTGGATTTCCAAACTCAGCGTCTGCAGGAAGCTCCTGATGCCGTTCCACACGGAGAGATGCCACGACACATGCAGCTCTACTGCGACAGGTACAAGTTGTCGCATGATGCAGAAATGTTTTTTGTCTGTAAACTATTTTGTGAATTTAATGTCTTGAGCACATGCTTTCACTGCATTATGAATAGAATTTATTAGGAGGTCATTAGAATGTTAACTAAAAATAGTTGCGCATCTCAGAGTGTGTCTGAACTAATCATTTGATTGAATGATTTAATGACACATTCATAAAGACACTTGAAACTGCAGACTACTCTTATTATTTTTACTGTCTTTTTATGACAGAAATGGTAATAATAGTGTTATTGTGTGATAAAAAGTGCATACAGGTTTGGAACGACGCGAGAGTAAATGATGACCCGTGTTTTATTTTTAGGTGAAATATTCTTTGAAGAACTTAGTTAGTGAACGTTAAGATGCATATTTCACTTTTGTGAACCTCAATGACTCTCTCATTAAGACAGGGATTTTTCCCGCCACCTGGTGGAGGTTTTAGTTGCATATTTAAAGTGTCATTTCATTTGGTTAAATTTTTAGATTTAAATTTTTTTTTTTTTTTACAATTCTATTTATTTATTCAACTGTAATATTGTAAATGCATTTATGCCAGTGGTGATTTGCATTAAATAGTAAATATACCTAAATGCCACTTCAGATGTAGCTATTGTGCCACCTTTGCATTGCAAAGATAACTTTTATCGATACTGGTTTAATTTTGTTTGTAATAGCCTTTAATGTCTTGTTTTTCTAATTTAAAGTAATGATTAAATTAGATTTTGACACAGTGTACATTGAACACTGTAATCCAGAAATGAAAGGCACAGAACAAAATCCTGCAGAAAAGTTTTTTGTAGCAGTAATAATTTTTGTATATTGAGTTTAAATTTTATTCTAAATTAAGAATCCATTTTGAGTCAAATTATGACCCCAATAATCAAATCAATTTATAAGTTTCCAGACCCCAAATTTTTTGACACTTTTCCATTCCCAGGTACTTATGCGACCGTGTAGTACCAGGAAACAGAGTAACTGTCATGGGCATCTACTCGATCAAGAAGGTGGCGCAGACCAAGGCCAAAGGTCGCGATAAGGGAGCAGGTGTGGGCATCCGAGCAGCATACTTGCGTGTTGTTGGCATTGAAGTGGATACTGAAGGAGCAGGTGAGCATGTGGGGAAACTTCTGGTTTTTGGTTGAAAACGCCATCTTTCTTTAGCCATTCTCATGTCGTTCTCACCGTCTTTCAGGCCGTGGAGTCTCTGGTTCAGTTTCTCCTCAGGAGGAAGAGGAGTTGAGGACTCTGGCTTCCTCTCCCTCTGTCTATGACTCCCTCGCTCGCTCTCTGGCCCCATCCATCTACGGCAGCGATGACCTGAAGAAAGCCATAGCGTGTCTTCTGTTTGGGGGCTCCAGGAAGAGGTAAACATAGAGACTGCCTCCTCTTCCCAGCTTGTGTGTTTTGCTATCTTTCTAATCTGAGCGGAACTGTTTTTGTTAGGTTGCCAGATGGTTTGACACGCAGAGGTGATATAAACTTGTTGATGTTGGGAGATCCAGGCACAGCCAAATCACAGTTGCTGAAGTTTGTGGAGAGATGTTCTCCGATTGGGGTAAGACTGTGACAAAGATGCACCATCATATTCCTGCCTTCATGCCATTTTAATTAATTTCTTCATACGTGCAACACAAAAGAGATGTTTTATATATATATATATATATATATATATATATATATATATATATATATATATATATATATATATATATATATATATATATATATATATATATATATATATATATATATATATATATATATGAGACAATATTGCATGTCATATTAAATATGAATGTAATATAATTTGACACTTAATGACATGCATTATATTATAAAATAATGTATGCTACATTAAATGTAAACAATAAACATGTATGTCTATATATATTTAAGGCAAAGCAGCATATGTATGTTGATTACATTTAATGTGGCATGCGTTATATTTTATAATATTTTATTAAAATGCATGTCATAAATTGTATAATGAATATTTAATATAGGGGATACAATATATTTTATTATAATTTTATATATTTATATAATATAGTATTAAATTATGTGTCTCTTTATGTATATTTAAATATTTAGTTTGACATTCAGTATGTTTTAGAACATTTTAATTTTATGTAATCGTATAATGATAAATTGTGTATGTGAGTGTGTGTGCTTTGTCTTCACTTGCATAAATGTTTCCTATGATGGAGAGTCTGCATTAAAGTGACTGTCTCTGTTAGGTGTACACGTCTGGTAAGGGCAGCAGTGCTGCTGGTTTGACGGCCTCAGTGCTGCGAGACCCCAACACTCGTGGTTTCGTCATGGAGGGTGGTGCCATGGTGCTGGCTGATGGAGGAGTGGTCTGCATTGATGAGTTCGACAAGGTTGGACTTCTAAGCAATCTGGATTTCCAGAACATGCATGTTGTTCTTGCAGTCTTATGAAATGCTATGGGCTTTGTTAAACTATTGCTTTCTTTTTAATCTTTTTTTTTTTTTTGATAGATGAGAGAAGATGACAGGGTCGCCATCCACGAGGCCATGGAGCAGCAGACCATTTCTATTGCAAAGGTACCAGGCATTTTCATTTCATTGCATTAACTAATAGAAATCCACTGTTTCTTACGGTCTTGTCAGACTGGTCAATTTCTTTTATTAACGCTTATGTGTTCACCTCAAGGCTGGCATCACCACCACTCTGAACTCCCGCTGCTCTGTATTGGCCGCTGCCAACTCCGTGTTCGGCCGCTGGGATGATGCAAAAGGAGAGGACAACATTGACTTCATGCCCACCATTCTGTCTCGATTCGACATGATCTTCATCATCAAAGACCAGCATGACCAACAGCGAGACATGGTGGGTGAACAAAACAACCACTGTTTACTCTTCCATTGAAGAGTTTCATTTTAAATGAACTAATGCACAAGCCTGTGTTGTTGTTGTTTTTTTTTAGACTTTGGCCCGGCACGTGATGAACGTTCACCTGAGCGCTCAGACGCAGACGGAGGGTGTCGAGGGAGAGATTACTCTGGCCACGCTGAAGAAATACATCGCCTACTGCAGAACGTAAGTCAGGATTATAGGCTATAAACACTAGGGCTGCTCTCGACTAAAGATTTTTCTGGTCGACTAGTAGTCGTTCATTTTAAGCATTAGTCGACTAATCACACGTTTATTAATAAATCATTTAAATCATTATTGATACAGTGTATTGATGCACTAGTGCTTTCTTTGGTTTTAGATTAAGAGATGAAGTTGGAGACACTGACTCGTCATCTCCGCAGTAGTGGAAGCGCCTGTATGCATATGGATATGTTTCATAAGGATAACGTAATCGGAGAATATTTGAATTGCTTCATTTGAAAGTAGACATTTCGCTCTCTATAGATATTGTTTTTTTCATGTCTGTAAGGCAAATATATACAGAGTTTCACGCTCAAGTTCACAGATAGATACGGCAGAAAGGCAAGTGCATCCTGATTGCTTTCATTGTTTTACAAAAGCGTGTTTTGTTGTGAGCGCACACAAATAAAGGTAAAGTCTTTACAGACTAGAAAGATGCATTACTCTTATCTGTATGAGCAAAAATGAGGGAGTATTTTAAGAGCAAGTGAGCGCTCCATCTGTCCTGCAGTGATCGCTACTGTTCAGCTTCCACACTCCTCACAGACTCTTGATTAGTGCACATTTTTCTTGGTTAACATTAGATTGAGCAGCCATGTAAAGTTGCTAACACTTACATATTTCGGATGATGAGCCATTTTTGAGGTCGATGAATGATAGGCAAGCGTTTGGATGTATTGTATTACCATAGACCAACTATTAACAATCTGTCCGTCACGGACTGCTTGACTTCACCTGTGGATTTATTTTTTTTTTTCTGTGACTAATAAAATTTTGGTCAACCAAGCCTCTTCTGATCGACTAACGGTTAGTTGACTATTAGGGGGCAGCTCTAATGAACACTGTGTGAAATATCATTCATCTGTGTTTGTATATTGAAATAAAAATGCATTAACTCGCACAGGAAATGTGGACCCCGCCTGTCTGCGGGCGCCGCAGAGAAACTGAAGAACAGATACGTGCTGATGAGGAGCGGAGCGAAGGAACACGAGAGAGAGACCGACAGACGTGTGTCCATCCCCATCACTGTCAGGTGAGCACTCAGCTCAGTATTATGACACCTGTCTTTACTCTTTTTAGTTCCAAGATGTATATTTATACATCCTGCATGTAGTTATGTAATTATTTACAGTATATACTTGTTGGTGGTCTGTCGTCCTGCAGGCAGCTTGAGGCTGTGGTGCGCATTGCAGAGTCTCTCGCTAAGATGAAGCTGCAGCCCATCGCTGGAGAGGAAGAGGTGGACGAGGCTCTGAGACTCTTCCAGGTGTCCACGCTGGACGCAGCTCTGTCCGGCAGTCTCTCCGGTGAGTGTGATGGTCTTTCAGGCCTGGAATAAACTGCAATATTACTTATCACAGTAGATTCCTCATGGAGGAGTAGGAATGCTGCTCAATAAAATAATTTCAGTTTAATTGATTGCCAGATCAATTTTTTTAAATCAAAAATAATATAATCATTTATTTAAATATATATTAGTTTAATGTATTGTTGATTTTTAAAAATGCATTGCCAAAAAAAATTTAATTTTATTGAATATTTAAATGCTTACTTTTTTTAATCATGTTTTTATTTATTTATTTATTTTTTAATGGTAGTGGGTCGAAGTATTCATTTTATTTACAAGGTGCAAACAATTAATATTGGGGTAATATAACAGCATGATGACTGTAAATTCATGAATGGATGTTTGTTGAAAAATCATTTACACAATGTCTCTGAAGAGTGATGTAGCAGTGCTGTATGTTTGTAGGTGTTGAAGGATTTACCACTCAGGCAGATCAGGAGATGATCTCTCGTGTAGAAAAGCAGCTGAAGAGACGCTTCGCCATCGGCTCCCAGGTGTCTGAACACAGCATCATACAGGACTTCACCAAACAGGTGAGTTAAAGCTCCAGGAGCTGGTCACAACCTGGCGAACTCCTCAAATCACTGTTTTAGTTGATACATTGTGTATATGTGTGATTACATTGTCAATAAAATGCTTTTCGCCTCTTCTTTGAACAGAAATATCCAGAACACGCCATTCACAAAGTCCTTCATCTGATGATGAGGAGGGGTGAACTGCAGCACCGCATGCAGAGGAAGGTTCTTTACAGGGTCAAGTAGACACATGTTGTGCAATTGTGTTTGTCACATTGTTCTGTCAGCAGAACCTGAGATCTGATGGGCAGATGAAAAATGATATACAATTCAGATTTATTGTACATAGTTGTTTGGACACTTTATTGCTGGAGAAATGTCCTGTTTATCCTTCTTACTGTTTGCTAAGAAATGATTCATCTTGTTCTGTCAAAGCTTGGTATGAATTGAGTATGTTACCATTGTGACGGTATGCTTTACTGTCTTAATGTGGTTTTTCAGTGGAAAATATAATTTGGTTGTCAGGTCTGTGTCAAAGTAAAGATATTTTCACATTTTGTATGGAAACATAAAGCATTTAAGAAATTCATCTTTTTGTGTCTCTTTCAGCAAAAAAACAAATCAGTGTTGAACATAAAAAAACAGCTTTATTGCATTTCACAGAAATACATCAAAAGCAATTACAAAGGCAAATGAGCATTTACATGATACTTTTTTTTTTCTAAAACTGAGAATTAATTTTTTTTTCCTTTTTTTTTTTTTTATTACTTAATGTACCCGATTTATTACTGGGTGCATGTTTTATAATATCCATGATTAGTGTTTGTTAAAGATCAACCTGTAGATTTTAACTCGTCATAGTATTAAGATGTTAAAAAATTGTAACAGTCAAAAATGTTATGAATTAAAAAGCATAAACTCCCATTCCAACAGTTGCCAAAGTGATTCCCACACCCAATGCAAACTGAAGCACTGGAGAGCTGGAGAAGGTTTTTGACTCCATTTTGGTTGCAGCGTCATTTCCTTTGTCACCTAAACAAAAGCAAAATAGTATCATTATCTTGTATCATTATATATTTACTGTTTCTAAGCATTTAATGATTTGTATTTCTTGAAACTCACTTGAAGCTTCCCCTGTGATGCTCAGCATTTTCTGAAGATCATCAAAAACCTGTTTGAAACGACAAATACAAACATTACATCAAACTTTTAAGCCTTACCTCTTCTTTTTCTATATATCCCAAAAGTTTGGGGTAGGTAAGATTTTTTTAAAGAAATGTTTTTGACAAGTCAAGTTCACCAAGGGTGTATTTATTTGATCTAAAATACAGTAAAAACAGTCACAGAGTCACATGAAATCATACTAATATGCTGATTTGCTGCTCAAGAAACTTTTACATTAGAAACATTATTATTAATGTTGAAAACAGTTGTGCTGCATTTTTTTTTTTTTTCCAGAATTAGGCTATTTGATAAATAGAAAGTTAAAAAGAACAGCATTTATTTGAAATTAAATATTTTGTAACGTAACTGTCTTTACTGTGACTTCTGATCAAACTAATGCATCCTTGCTACTTAAAAGTATTCATTTCTTATATGCGAGTGTAAGATGTCATTGCTCACCTCGATGTTGAACTCAAAAGCTCTGGTGGCCTCGTCCAGCACTTCCCTTCTCTGCTGCTCTGTTAACTCAATGCTGTTCATTCTGCTCCTGTACAGCTGCTTGAATCTGTTGGGGCTCGTCACTCCAGGAAACAAGAAGAATAAAACTCCCTTGTCGCCACTCAGTCCCAAAGATTTCTGGGTAATTTTACCCAGCACTTGTCCTCCTGACAAATCACCAAGATAGCGCGTATATGCATGTGCCACCAGGAGATCCGGGCTGTTCTTGCCAATCTAAAGGGGAACCAAGAGCACAGAGTTATAATGAGAATCACTGGAACGTAAATGCAATTTCATTTCCTTAAAGAGCTTGTTCCCAGACTCACCTCTCTCAGTCTCTGGGTGTATCTGTGAGTGGCGGCAGGCACTGTTACTCTCTTCCTCCAGTGGGGTCCGAAGAAGTGCTCCAGGTCCAGCTCCAGAGCCTCCAGTCTGGCCAGCTCCTGAGGGAAGTAGATGGGCTGAACCGCGGGATGATCAGCGTTCCTATCCAGCTCTTCCTCGAGCGCTTGGTAGATCTCATACAGAGAACACAGCAGGAGCTGGAAACACATACATTTACATAAAGTTAGCTTTTAGTACTCAAAAAAATCACTGTGACTGTACTTCAGACATCTTCAGGGATAGTTCACCCCCCCAAAAAAGAAAAATGTGTTATCATTTACTCGGCCTCAAGTTGTTCCAAATCTGTAGCATGGAAGACAATGGCAACCAGAAATAGTTTGGTTACCAACATTATTCAAAATATCTTCTTTTGCGATCAACAGAAGGAACTCAAAAATTATATTCAGCAACAGTACAGAATATTTCCCCACTCAATATAAAAAGTACCAAGCTTGGGCATGGTAAGATATTTTTTAAATGGTTGTGACAAAGTCAAGTTCACCAAAGCTGCATTCATTTGAGCAAAAAATACAGTAAAAACAGTAATACTGTGAATATTACATTCTTACAATTTAAAATAACTTGTTTTAAAATGTAATCATTTTTAATCATTCTTAATAATTCAGCATCATTCTTAACTCACTAAGTTATAAGAAACAAAATGTTTTTATAATTTCATTATTATTTTTATCCAGTAAATTGATTAATAATCAAAGAAATAATGGAAGATCAATCAGCTATCAGTCCTTAGATGGTATTACTATGGTAGTTGATATATGCCATAGCTCTGAATAATACTGCCATGTTACATGTGCTTCCATGATCTTTTGGTAGTTCATATTTGAATGTTCTAGAATGCTCTAAAACATTACTAAGTCTTGTTATTGTTTGATATGTAGTTCATCTAATAGTTGCAGACAGTACCATTTATTGATTTTCTGTGGTTTTACCTTGTACTGTGTTCGCGTGATCTGTCCTCTCTGGTAGCTGAGCATCAGTTGTGTGTTCTCAGCTCGGACGTGACTGTCTTTGGTGGCTGCTTTTATTTGCTCAGACAGATCACTGTGAAGAAAACATGCCACAATCAGTTAACTGAACAGATGAGCTTATGCTATAGTAAGAATCACCGACTCGACTTGTCTTCATTAAGCCTATATCTAGCACTGCAACATCCACTACATCTGCAATTGCTACACATCTGCTTCGTTTTTTGGTATGATTTACTTTAGGCTTGAATAGTATTCTTATGATGAAATTAATATGTTTTCATTCAAAGACCGCGGCGGAATGAAAATAAAAATCATTTTACCTGCCAGAGGCATCTCTTGGTTTGCTTGTCGTGGATTCCATTCCTAAAACAACAGATGTTTGTTATCAAGTGTCTCCATGTGCCCTGTAACAGATATAAATGAAGTTGTAACATGGTCTTACTTGTGCTGTTGTGTTTCTTGCAGTCGATGTATATCGTCCTGTGTTGTCTTCACAGTGCTCGCCGTGGCTATGATTTCCCTCACCGCCTCGCTTCATTTTTATTCGTCTTCCTTCCTATCTGAGACACTAGATTTGGCGAGAAGGGAAGTGAAAATGTTGAGGTAGTTCCACATTCTTACACAAACCGTGACCGGGCGTTTTTTCGGCTGAGAAATCTCAGCAGTTTCTCATGACTAAGCAATGTGAGTCACATGAGGTTAAACAAATCCACAGTGTGACCAGCACGACAAGTTGTTTGAATCCGTTTGTTTATTGGGTCATAAAGTTAGAAAGTGCGTTGAAAAGTATATTATTAAATGTATTAGGTCTTATAAAGTTAAAAATGTTTGTGTGTTGTTGTGGGTGTCTGAGTGTGAACTATGATTTCATGACTGTGCTGTTTCGCTATTGGTGTTTCTAAACATGACACAGCAGACAGTGAAGCATTACTACCTTATTAAAACCTCAAAACCATGACAATGCACACAGTTACTAACTGCCTGAGAAAAGACTGTAAAAGCCATTTTTCATGCAATTAAAAATACATATTTTATTTAAAAAGATTTTAAATTGATTAAATAAAGAAATACACTTTATATAAAAAGAAAATTAACACCTTATATAAAATTGTATTGGTTTTTTTTATTGTTTTTTTTATTAATATTATTTTCTCTCTTTTATATATGACTGCATGCACACAATAAAAAATAAATAAAAAATAAAAAAAAATGATAAGGGCAAGATACAATAGTTTTAATGTAACTTAAAAAAAAGGGGATAGATACTAAACTTAACATTCTTTTTATTTTCAGTGTTTATAGAAAATAAAAACAAGTGTGACCCTGGACCAGTCTTAAGTCGCTGGAGTATATTTGTAGAAATAGCCAACAATACACTGTATGGGTCAAAATTATTGATTTTTATTCTATGCCAAAAATCATTAGGATATTAAGTAAAGTTCATGTTCCATGAAGATAATTTGTAAATTTCCTACTGTAAATGTATTTTTGATGAGTAATATACATTGCTAAGGACTTCATTTGGACAACTTTTGATTTTTCTTTGCACCCTCAGATTCCAGATTTTCAAATAGTTGTATCTCGGCCAAATATTGTGCTATCCTAACAAACCATACATCAATGGAAAGCTTATTTATTCAACTTGATGTATACATCTGGAAAAAAGACCCCTATGACTGGTTTTGTGGTCCAGGGTCACAAATGCCAAAATAACAAAAAGTATTTTTTTTCTTTTTCTTTTTTATTGCAAAAATTGTAGAAATATACAAGAACAGGGAAACAAGACATGAATATATTCCTACAAAGAACAATCATAAAAATAAAGACAGAAAACGAATATTCTGGATTTGCGTACATCAAATTATGGAATTATGTATACAGAAAAGTGCAAAAATAAAATTACATCATTTTAGAAAAGCTGTCATACTGCATCAAAAATTTGGCACTCTTTTGTTATTTGTAAGTCTTAGAGATGAAACAAGAGAATCAAATTCAGAAAGAAAAAGAGGGAAAGACAAAGGAGGTTTAAGCCATTTTTTGCTTATGAGTGAAGCATTTTGCATTCAATATAATAAAATTAACAACATATTCAACAGGTAGTAGCTTTGTATTTTCATAATAAAAAATAACATCTTTGAGGACGAAGGTATGGGTCACATTTGTAAGGTTAGAAACATAGGTGCTTAAGTCAACCCATGATTTGTTGGTAACACCACAATCAAAAAACAAATGGGAAGCTGTTTCCTCAACAAAACCACAAAACGAGCAAGACTCATCAACATCAGAATATTTAGAAATAGACAATTTAACAGGATCAATTTTATGAAGGATTTTATAATGAACCTCCTTAACTTTGTTAGACATATACAAAATTTACTTGGCAAAAGCCAAGCCCAATTTATATTTGTTATAAAGGAACCCCTGTAGAATTTCCCTCTTGGAGTAATCTTTCTTTGTCTGAAATATTTTGCAAATATGTTTGTTATTGCATTTCCGATCTAAAATATCAATACCACCCAAACGTAAAGCCGGATAAACACTGTTGCCTTTACTGAATTTGAGGTGACTTTTAATTAACTGGGTTAAGCCTACTGGGATGGGTCTCATCAAAGTATTATATTCCTTTAGTGGGACTGGAAAATTATGGATTCATAAATTGTTCATAAGTTAAAATATTACCAATATCATCAAACACAGATAGAATACAGTTCAAGTTATTATTAAACCATCTAGGGAAAAAAAGAGACTTATTTCTAAAAGTTATATCAGCATTATTCCAAAGGAGAACTATGTGGGGGGAGAAACCATTTTCCATGAAAGAAGAACAAAAAGTCTTTGCATTAGAATCAACAGGAATAGCATCAGAGTGGGCGTGAACTCTGTGTGATTTAGCCACGCCTCTCTACTCTCTCATTGGTTCGCTTTCGACGTCCATCCTGTCGTGACGCTCTGTCTTCTGCCTGTGGAAGATGTTATGAAAACCGTGCAATCGCAAAGATGTAGTTCACAGGATGCCGGCTGTTTATTTCCCTATTTACTATTTCTGAAGGTTCGCAGGAGCAGCTGTAGTTGACGGTAGATTGATTTAATGCCAATATATTTACACTATACAGTGTTTTTTTCGCTGTCTTGCATGTGCTGGATGTTGCCTCATCCTCAGTATTGGAACGAGGAGCCATAATTGACTCTATCAGAAAATAAGTAAATGTATTATATATTGTTTATTATTTTATAGTTTGTATTCTTAATTATTGTGTTTGCCTTTATGCTTAGTTGTGTGTTTATTGTATATACTTTATTATATGAAGTAGTTATAGTTTAAAAGCTTATTCATGCATGCAACCATCTGCAATGATTTTCTATAAAATAGAAGAGAGTGCTTGATTTAATTATCTTTAATGATCTTAAGGTAAAGCCTCTGTTACAGATAAAGCTGCTGGCTTTAATCTTTTGTTTTTATATCCGTCCCCAGGCCTCATGAGTGTGATTCAGCTTCTCTTCAGGCTCCTGTGTGTCCTGGTCCTGGCCGGTTCTGGTTCTGGTCTTCATGGCCATAATAACAGCGTGAGCCATGAGTACTGTGTGCTGGGAGCTGGACCTGCAGGGCTCCAGATGGGCTACTTTCTGTCCAGGAGCCAGAGAGATTACATCATTCTAGAGCGAAACACAGGACCAGGCAGCTTCTTCCAAATGTTCGTGACATCTGAATGAAAAAGGACATTTCTCAAACTGAGCTAGAATGATTTTACTAGGATATTAAATTAAATTATTGCAAGCTACTACACTAAAAAGAACAAACAAAATGATGCATATCACGGTCACAAGTTAATAATTTGTTTGCAAGATTCATTTGTTCCTTCATTTTAGTTAAATCATTGTCACAAATCAAGAATCTGTTCCCTAATTTGTCCCCTCACTTTAGTAAAGTGTGACCACGTTGCACTAATTCATTTCCTGTTTTAATTAAATCAAACAAGGGAACGAATTCTTAATTCATGACCATGAAAAACATATGTTTGTCTGCATGTCATGTGAAAAGGCTTAATACAAAAGAATTTAATATAACATATATTTATGTGTATATACATATATGCATTTTTTCTTCAATCTTTATTTATATTTAAAGTCAACAAGACATCACTGTTTCATTATTGCATATTAATTCAAAGAAAAAATATCCTGTTAAAATAAAATTGGTTCCAAATGCTGTTGGCTGAGAGGAAAATTGAAATAAGCTGATAAAGTCACCTTTCTGACTTTCTTTGTTTCTTGAAGTTTAATCATGTCTTATTTACTGTATTGTTTTCAGATATCCTCGCCACAGAAAGCTCATCAGCATTAACAAAATATACACGGGGAGGAGGAACAAGGAATTCAACTTGCGTCATGACTGGAACTCCCTGTTGAGTGACAGGCCCGACCTGCTGTTTCAGCGAATAAGCCGAGAGCTCTACCCCAGTGCCGATGACTTCCCACGTTACCTCTCGATGTTTGTGAAGGAGCTGGGACTGAAGGTTAAATATGGAGCTGATATAGGGAGAATCAAAGCGTCAGATTTTAATGGAAACCATGGCTACATTCTGACCGATCAGAATGGTGTCATTTATCAGTGCAGGTTTGACCCAAGTTTAACATTTCATTATTTAATTTAACATTTATAATATTTAATCATATTTTCATGTGTCTTTGAAATCCCTTCATGATGTTTTATATCATTTATAATCTTTTTTTTTTGTCTTTGTAGTGTCCTGTTGGTGTCCACTGGCCTTTGGGTTCCTCAGCAGGTGGATTTTCTTGGCTCTGACCTGGTGGAGGGCTACGAGTCTATTCCCACTGATCCTGAGGAGTTTAAAGACCAGGCTGTGTTAATCCTTGGCAAAGGAAACTCCGCCTTTGAGACGGCACAGAGCATCTTGGGTAGAGCGAGCCGGATTCACTTGTATAGTCCTAGCCCTGTGCGACTCGCATGGCAGACACACTATGTTGGGGACCTCAGGTATTTACACCACCCTGTCCAACTTATTGCATAATGCATAAAATTAATGTTTTTCAAGCCTGCTTGTAGTTGTAACCAAAATGCACAACTGATGCATCTAGGTTTCATGAGCTGTGCTTCATAAATCTTTACACTATTTTCAATAGACAATGGACCGTTTTTGGCCATGGAACTTCACTAATGTTGACCGCACCTTGTTGAAACGAACATTTCTGTTTTTTAGGGCAGTAAACAATGAGCTATTAGACACGTACCAGCTGAAATCTCTAGACGGTCTTGTAGAGGGAAGACTGGAAGATATTGCCATTGTCCGTAGAGAAAAAGATGGAGGGAAGAGAAGAACAGCAAAGAAAAGAAGTAAAAAATCAACGGAGGGAAAGGAGCAGCTGTATTTAACTCTCACTGAACTTCTTGACCAGAATGGCAACAACATTTCAAAGGTCACTGGGCAAAATCTGCCTAGTTACCACACTGATAACTTCTCACTCAGACAGCCATATGACCGGGTGATCCGATGCCTGGGCTTTCGTTTTAACTTCTCCATTTTTGATGGGTAAGTTCAACAGTCAAAATTATGAATATGCCCAGCAGCATATTATATACACACACCTGGTCGAAAGTTTTGAATAGTAATTTTTTAATGTTCCATTTAATCAAAAATACAATAAAAACAGTAATATTATGAAAAATTGTTACAATTTAAAATATCTGTTTTCTATTCTATTTTAAATACTGAATTTTCAGCATCATTACTCCAGTCTTCAGTGTCACATGATTTTTCAGAAATCATTCTAATATGCTGACTTGCTGCTTAAGAAACATTTCTTATTATCAATTTTGAAAACAGTAGTGGTAATTAATATTTTTGTGATAACTGTGATACACTGCCATTCAAAAGTCGGGGTAGGATTTAATAATAATAATACTTTTATTCAGCAAGGAGGCATTAAATTACTAAAAGTGACTGTAATGACATTTATAACATTACAAAAATGTCTATTTCAAACAAATGCTGTTCTTTTTTAACTTTCTATGCATCAAAGAATCCTGAAAGCAATTTATCATGGGTTCCAAAAAACATTTCAACGCTAATAAAAAGAACCAGTATTAATAATTCAGCACCAGTAAAAACTGATAACTGAGCAGCAAATCAGCATATTGGTGATATCTGAAGGATCATGTGACACTTTAAAATATCAAAAAAATATATAATAATAATATATATATATATATATATATATATATATATATATATATATATATATATATATTATTATTATTATTATTTTTTTTGTTAACAACTGTTTATTGAATTTTCTTCAGGGAACAGTAGTATAAAACAAAAATCAGCTGTACAAATTTAGAACCCACCCCAACCCATCCCCCCACCTGGTAGTCTAAAAAAAAGCTCCTGGTGAGCTTTTTGGCTGGTAGTGTAATTGTTTTCACACTAACAGAATATTTTCATTTTTTTCCAGATCTGCACGGCCGCCCCAAAGCAGTGGTGCCCGAGGCCGGTTGCCAGAAATAACAGCCTGGTATGAAGGCAGAGGGACGCCCAACATGTTTGTCCTGGGCACAGCAGCCCACTCCAGAGATTATCGTATGTCTGCTGGTGGGTTTGTACATGGATTCCGCTACACTGGTAAGCATTTCACCTCACGTAAACATAACATTTCAGGTTTGTTGTAAGAACGTAGGAGGCCATAATAAAGGTCCTGTGTTTTGCTACTACAGTGCGTGCTGTTCATAAAATCCTGGAGCAGCGTTACCATAACCTTGCCTGGCCTGCTACAAAATTACCCATCAGTCAGCTGCAGTCCTGGATTCTTAGGAGAGTGAATGAAGCCTCTGGACCGTACCAGATGTTTGGGGTTCTCGGGGACATTATTCTACTGCGAGGGTAAGGGATGGTTCAAAGAATGCATGTATAATATATGTATTTGTTGGTGAGTTTTTTTTTTTTTTTTTTAGCTTTTAACATCCAAGATGACTCTTATGCTCACTAAGGCTGAATTTATTTGATCAAAAATACAGTAAAAATAGTATTATTCCAAAGTATTATAAATAACTGTTTTTTTAATATACTCTAAAATATAATTTATTCCTGTGATGCAAAGCTGAATTTTCAGCATCATTACTCCAGTCTTCAGTGTCACATGATCCTCCAGAAATCATTCTAATATGATGATTTGCTGCTCAAGAAACGTTTATCATTATTATCTACGTTAAAAACAGTTCTGTTTCAAATTTTCGTAGAAACTTTGATAATTTTTTTTCTGGACTGAGAACTGCATTTATTTGAAATAGAATATTTTGTAACATCAAAAATCTCTCTACGGTCACTTTTAAACAATTGAATGCCTCCTTGCTAAATAAAAGTTCATTTCTTTCAAAAAAACTAAATATCTTACTGAACGGTCTTTTCAAATGTCCAGTGAACACTAAACTCATGGGTTGTCAAAATTGTATCTAACCTCTGACCTTGACAACACATTGAACGGATAATAATTCTATCCCTCATTCACATCCAATTAAATATGGCAACTATGATGAATGTCTGTTTTACCTACACAAGTCTCTCTCCTCCTTCCTTCCACAGGTCTTACTGTGAATGTCTGGAGGAGTTTCCCCTGCAGGCCCTGCCCCAGCTGTCTGCTCTCTCTGGACGGCTCCTTACAGATCATGGTCTTCTGATCTTGGTCATGCAGTATGGACTAAACCGGACTGATACGCTAGGACCAGGTCGAGCTGAGTCAGAATGGACCAAAGCCTGGAGGTCCAACTTCCTCCATCCGGTCCTGTACTACTACAACACACTACCTACAGGTGAAGAGCTGCTCTAATATGTTCTGTTGATTTCTATAATAGTGTATATGGTACAAAGTAATTTGTATGTGTGTGAGATTGGGATGTTGTTGAGAAAATATTTTGGACTTTCTGTTGATATTCTATCAAAATCAAATAATGGAATATTAAAATATTAAAAGTGTGCTCTATGTTTGTATAGAGAAGGATATGAGACAGCGTCCAGTTGGCTGGCCACTACCACGACCTGAGGCCGTTCATCACATGGTTGAGGACTTCTTAACTGAATGGGATCAGCCCATATCACACAGCCAACCTCTCAGACGCTTCCTCGAGCACTGCCTCCAAACTGACCTCAGGGCCTTTTATGCTGGTCAGTACAGAAGTGTTCTTCTGAGACATTGGAACTTTTTGAGTGCCAATAATTAAAGAAAAATTCTAAAATTAAATGCTGTTCTTTAGAACGTTCTATTCATCGAAGATTCCAGAAAAATGTATCAGTTTCTACAAAAATATGAAATGGCACAACTGTTTTCAATATTGATAATAATAATAATAAGTGTTTCTTGATCAGCATATTAGAGTGATTTCTGAAGGATCATGTCACTCAGAAGACGAGTAATGATGCTGAAAATCCAGATTTGCCACAGTTATTTACTACACTGTTAATACAGTTATTTTAAATGGTGATATTTCACAATATTACTGTTTTTACTGTATTTGTGATTAAATAAATACAGCTTTGGTAAGCAAAAGAGACATTGAAAAAAACAAAACAATAAAAAACAGCATAGAGAAGTACTTTTTGCAACTGTTCTTGCAGGAGGACTTCATCATTTATTATGTGCCTCTGTGTGTCCTTTTTCTTCAGAATCCTGTTTCCTTCTGTCCCTCACCAGTCGCACTCCACCCCTCTTCTGCCGTCAAGGTTATTTAAGAAAGCAGGGCATTGTGGGAAACAGCCATCTATGGCAACATGCCCGTGAGGCAGGACTCATGGCAGATCATCAGGGAGATATTACCCCCGGCGATGACACATCAGTATCTGAATACCTGAAACATGCTGGCGCTGCAGTCGTTTCAACTATGAAACTTTTGACCTTTGAGGGGCATTAACATTAACGGTACCAAAGACCAAAACTCTTCTGCTAAAATTGTGTTCATCTACCTCCCATTTCTCATGGAATTTACCTTATCAATTCACCTGCATTTCCATAGAAAACATCCCACATCTAGCATCCTGAAACTACGATCAAACATACAGTTAAGTTAAATAATAAGTATTACCTTGCCATAGTTTTTATAAGCCAAAGTATAACTTTATATACTGTTTTATGGTGTTGGGTTTGGTGTTGAAATACAATGCATAACTTATTTTTTATAATATTGTTAAAGGTATATAAGAAAAGTATTTTTCTTGGGTTGACATGCATGTACTTTTATTTATAACTACAATAAAGACATCTATATCTCAATAATTAATTTCAGAAAGGTGTGTTTGTGGTTTATTTATATATATATATATATATATATATATATATATATATATATATATTAATATACATACACATATATATTTATATATATATATATATATATACACAGTGCCTAAAGAAAGTCTTCATACCCTTTCATTTTTTTCACATTTTATGTTGCGTTATGCTAAACTGCTTTAAATTACTCTTTTTTTTTTTTTTTTTCACATAAATCTACTCGCCACTCACCATAATGACAAAGCAAAAATCTGATTTATCACAATTTTGCAAATTTATTAAAAAGGAAACACTGAAAAAATGACATTACACAAGTGTTCATACCCTTAACTCAAAACTTAAAGCACTTTGGCAACTATTAATTAACAATTAACAATATTGTAGAAACTTCATTTCCTGTAAAGCTGCTTTGCAACGATTTGTATCGTAAAAGCGCTGTACAAATAAACTTGAATTGAATTGAATTACATTCTTCTCTTTAGATCATCTCGAGCTCTGTCAGGTTGGCTGGGGACCATCGGTGAACAGCCATTTATAGGTTTCTCCGAAGATGTCTGATTGGTTCCAAGTCCCAGCTCTGGCTGGGCCACTCAAGGACGTCCATAGAGTCGTCCCTAAGCCACTCCTGCATTGTCTTGTGTTGGAAGGTTGGAAGGTGAACTTTCAGCCCAGTCTGAGGTTCTGAGCGCTCTGAACCAGGTTTTCATTAAGGATATCTCTGTATTTATCTGCATTCAGCTTTCCATCTTCTCTAATCACTTCCCCAGTCCCTGCCGCTGAAAAACACCCCCACTGCATGATGCTGCCGCCACCATGCTTCACCGCTGGGATGGTATTATGCAGGTGGTAAGCGTGCTTGGTTACATGAATAAGGAATCCAGGTTCATCAGACCAGAGAATCTTTTTTCTTTTCATAGTCTGCGAGTTACTTGGGTGTATTTTTGTAAATTCCAATCAGGGTTTCATGTATCTTTACTGAGGAGAAGCTTGAGTTTGGTCACTTTGCCATCAAGCCCAGATTGGTCACAGTGATGTTTGTCCTTCTGTAAGTTTCTCCCATCTCCATATAAGATCATGGAGCTCAACCAGAGTGAGCATCAGTGTCTTGATCACCTCTGTAACCAAGACCCTTTTCCTAGATCTAGCCTCCTGGCCAAACTAAGCAATCGAAGGAGGAGTCCTGATTGTTTCAAACTTCATCCATTAAGGATTATGGAGGCCAAATGCTCCTGTGAACCTTCAACACAGCAGAATTTTTTTTTTTTTTTTTTGTAGTCTTCCCCAGATTTGTCTCAACAGAATCCTGTCTCTCAGCTCTGCAGGCCATTCCTTTAACCTCATGGCTTAGTTTTTGCTCTGACATCCATTTCAGCTGTTAAACTTTATATAGACAGGTGTGTGTGCCTTTGCAAATCATGTCCAATCAAATGAATTTGCCACAAGTTAACTCCAGTCGGAGTATAGAAACATCTCAAAGACGATCCAGTGAAACTGGAATGCTCCTAATCTAAATTTCAAGTGTCAAAGCAAAGGGTATGAAGACTTGTGCAATGTAATTTTTTCAGTGTTTCCTTTTTAATAAATATGCAAAGTTGTGATAAATCCAGTTTTTGTGTTTTCATTATGGGGTGTAGATTTATGTGGAGAAAAAAAAGTAATTTAAAGCAGTTTAACATAAGAACGCAACATAACAAAATGTGAAAAAATGAAGGGGTATGAAGACTTTCTATAGGCACTGTATATATATAATTACAGTATATACAACCCGAATTCCGGAAATGTAGGGACGTTTTTTAAAATTTGAATAATTAGAATAAAATTTGAATGCAGTATGTGGTTTTGCATTGTCCTGCTGAAATACACAAGGCCTTCCCTGAAATACACCTCATCTGGAGGGAAGCATATGTTGCTGTAAAACCTTTATATACCTTTCAGCATGCAACATGCAAGCTGCCCATACCGTATGCCAGAGTTGCTGTAATCTAATTACTTTTCCTGGTAAAAGTAATGAGTTACATTTTAAATTTATGTAATCTGATTACAGTTACTTATGTCAATAAAATTACGTTACTTAAGTTAAAAATGCAGTGTTAAAAAAATCATGTTTTGCCCTTTAATAAATCACTGAAGAATGCACCTAAAGTCCTAAAACATTTAGATCATATTTCAAAATCTTGCACTCAACATATTTTAGTCTGGCAATATAGTTTGGGAAAAGTTCAACAAGTGAATGTGTGCAAGTTTATGTCACAGTAACACTAATAAAGTAAAAAATAAATGAATCATCAGAATGAGATCAACCACGTCAGCATCACAATTCAAGGCTTATTCCTCACAGCGCGCCTTCTTCCAAAAACGAAAAGTAGCCGAGATGAACTTGAATCTTTCTACAGAGGTGACTTGAGCGTCTCAAGCCTGGTTTCACGCAGATGATTATCTTCTAGCGCGCGATGTGCGCGGGCATGATTACTTTATAGGTGAGCTCAGACGGGAAAGACTGGACCTCGCTTTGGTTTCATACGGATTATTTTATCAGAGAATATTTGTTTTCGACATGACTTACTTCATTTAATAAAAGACAATTCAAGCTTTCTTTAGATATACTGTATTTCTCATGTCATTTTCGTTCATTCTGACTCGTTTCAGGAAGATATTCACGTAGACAGAGAATGCAGAAAGCGCACCCTATTTGTTTTCTTTATTTTACAAAACCAAAAAAAAAGTTTTGTTGATATTGGGAGTGAATCAGGGTATACAAATAATAGGCCTACTTATGTATTTTTTTCAGTCAATATGAAATGAATGAAAGAACTATGAGTTTCTCTTTGTAGTGTATTTTTTAGGTTTGATAACTTGAAAAGTAAAGTAAACTTTAAAGTAACTTGAAAGTAAAGTAATTAGTAATCTGATTACTTTTTAAATGCAGTAATCAGTAATGTAATCAAATTACAATTTTAAAGAAGTAATTAGTAATTTGTAGTGGATTACTTTTTTTTGTAACTTACCCAACACTGCCGTATGCACTTATGCACCCCATACCATCAGAGATGCTGGCTTTTGAACTGAATGCTGATAACATGCTGGAAAGTCTCCCTCCTCTTTAGCCGGAGGACACGGCGTCCTTGATTTCCAACAAGAATGTCAAATTTGGACTCGTCTGACCATAGAACACTCTTCCACTTTGAAACAGTCCATTTTAAAAGAGCCTTGGCCCACAGGACACGACGGTGCTTCTGGACCATGTTCACATATGGCTTCCTTTTTGCATGATAGAGCTTTAGTTGGCGTCTGCAGATGGCACGGCGGATTGTGTTTACCGACAGTGGTTTCTGGAAGTATTCCTGGGCCCATTTAGTAATGTCAATGACAGAATCATGCCGATGAGTGATGCAGTGTCGTCTGAGGGCCCGAAGACCACGGGCATCCAACAAAGGTCTTCAGCCTTGTCCCTTACGCACAGAGATTTCTCCAGTTTCTCTGAATCTTTTGATGATGTTATGCACTGTAGATGATGAGATTCGCAAAGCCTTTGCAATTTGACGTTGAGGAACGTTGTTTTTATAGTATTCCACAATCTTTTTATGCACTCTTTCACAGATCGGAGAGCCTCTGTCCATCTTTACTTCCGAGAGACTGCCTCTCTAAGACATTCCTTTTATGTTACAGATCTGATGTCAGTTAACTCAATTAGTTGCTAGATGTTCTCCCAGCTGAATCTTTTCAAAATTTCTTGCTTTTTCAGCCCTTTGTTGCCCCTGTGCCAACTTTTTTGAGACCTGTAGCAGGCATCAAATCTGAAATGAGCTGGATAAAAGTGGATAAAAATGTAAAATTTCTCAATTTAAACATTTGTTATGTTCTCTCTGTTCTATTGTGAATAAAATATTGGCTCATGTGATTTGAAAGTCTTTTAGTTTTCATTTTATTCAAATTTAAAAACCGTCCCAACATTTCCGGAATTCGGTTGTATATGGGTAGTTCACAAATAAAAATTGGACTGTGTCCTATGGTGTGACATAGCAAAAATGTAGACAAAAAAACTTAACACACAAATAACATGAGAAAAATGTATCTTCATTCTTAGAGTTACAAATAGCATGAGAGAGGTTTATCTTCAATGTTAGAGCCTATTTTTTTTAAACAATTTTCCGTCACACCATAGGACACATTGATACGTCAACTACCCATATAGCATATGTAGCATAGAAACATCATTGAAGTCATTTCCGAAATTAACAATGTTTTATTATAGAAATGTTTGAAATATTGGAAAGAGTTTAACTGTAAAACAGATTAGAAAACATAACATAAAATGTCAAAGTTTGGTTTGTCATGTATAATGCTGTTAAGATGAGAGCTAAGGATGTTCTGAGTTCCTGATTTAAATCCAGAGTAGGAAATATACACACATTTTTAAATCAGATTTAGCATATGAATTATTAAATTATTTAAATATATTTTTACTTTTACATTTTGAAGCCCTTGTGTAACTTTACTGAGGGCCCCCTAGTGGGGATTACATGTGCAAATATAACATAGATAAAATAATTAACAATCAATTCAAATCCTAATCTTTGTTTTCATAAAATAAAAAATGTAAGTCAGAAATCACACATATTTTTTTAGAAATTACGTGCGTATATTTACTACATTATTACTATACGTTCTCTGATTGGACGAGCGCCTTAACAACATCGATATTGATTGGCTGCCTAGGTCACGATGAATTCAGACTAAGCAATGCAGACGTGTTTTACTAAAAACAAGCGCAAAACATTGAAACAGCGCCATTTTGGCTCAAATGGGCTCAGAGTTCAGCGCTTGTTAGAACACGGAACGGTTTGTATTCAACATTACAAAATTTAAATTGCAGTGAACAGAAAAGCAACGAATCTTTATTTAAAAACCTGGCTCGAAATGCAGTCTTGAAGAATGTCGCTTGTGTAACAACGCTGCGTTAGGTTTGTGCAACAGATACAGTATTTACATTTCGATGGTTACTGACATTTAAACGCTGACATTAGTCCAGTAACGTTAAACGCCTTATATAAACATGGACGTGTCGAGCCCACTTGTTGCAGCCGCGTCGGATGGCGACCGGTCCGGTTCGGAGGGAGAGTTCACGGTAGCGAATGGAGCTGCGGTGAGAGACGGTGAGGCGCCGATGGAGGCTGCAGGTGCGGTCGGGTTCAGTATCTCGCGTCTGGACACGCTGAGCGCGCTGAGACTCAACCGAACCCGACCGGCGGCGGACACCGAGCTCCGGTACCTGCACTTGTTATGGAAGCCCGGTGAACTGCTGCAAGCGGGACGGAGCTCGCCGGGCAAAATCACATCGAGCAGGGTGAGGCGGCTGGGAAGAGCTCGGAGGAACATGGGGCCCATTGGAAAAGACCTGTATGGTGTGTGCATGAACAGACGTCATATATTAATGATATTTATATATATATATATATATATATATATATGTGTGTATATATATACATACACACACACACGATTGTTTTTGTGAAAAGTGGGGACATCCCATAAGCGTAATGGTTTTTATACTGTACAAACTGTATATGCTATTGCCCTACTCCAACCCTACACCTAAACCTACCCCTTACAGGAGACTTTGTGCTATTTCAGATTTTCAGTACACTCCATTCTGTGTGATTTATAAGCGTTTTGAAGAGTGGGGACATGGGGTAATGTACTGAAAAGTCACCTTCTCCTTGTAATACCTGTCATACCCTTGTCATAATACAAATCTATGTCCTCATTTGTCACAAAATGCGCGCGCACACACACACACACACACACACACACACACACAGTAGTAGCCCCAAAATTATTAGAGCACTAGTAGTTTCAGCAGATAAAAAAGGGTTTTAAATCAGTTATTTCTATCTTTTGCTGTAGTGAGTCAGTAGGAAATATAAGTTTCCATTTCCAAACATTCATTTTGACATGAATTGTAATAATCGAGTGAGATTTTTGTCTGACAACAGCCAGTGCTTCACACAGAGATCTGATCTGATCATCATCCGTCTGTCTGGACAGACATGAAGAAACACAACAAACTGAGACTCAATCCAGAAGAACTGTGGAGAACAACGTCTCCAAGACGCTTCGAGAAACCCACCTGCAAAGCTTCCTGAAAAACTCTGCTCAAGTGCACCGAGGGCAAAAGCTGCTTTAAACGCAAAGGGTGCTCACACCAAATGTTGATTTAATTTAGTTAATAAAAGTTAATTTATAAAGAAAATCTATTTATGACATTATTTTTGACAGCGTCCTCATTTTACAGCATTTTTACACAAGTGTCTAAAACTTTTCATAGTACTGTAGCTTTGCAGGTAGGTTTTTTGAAGCATCTTGGAGACATTGACACAGTTCTTCTGGATTATTACAATTAATGGCAAAATCAGTGTTTGGAAATGTAAACTGATATTTCCTACTGACACACTACAGCAAAAGATAGAAATAACTGACTTAAAACCATTTTTTAGCTGCTGAAAATACTAGTGTTCTAATAATTTTGGCCACCACTGTGTGTGCATATATATATATATATATATATATATATATATATATATATAAGATCTTTTGGTAATATTGTGGTAACAGCAGATTTGTTCAGTTTTTAGAAACTTAAAATTTTATAAAATTTCCTTCCTTTTATTTCTCTCTGTCTCTCTCTCTCTCTCTCTATAAATATATATATATATATATATATATATATATATATATATATATATATATATATATCAATTCCATATTGTTTTCTTCTCCAAGCTGTGAAGAGGCTCAGAGAAGCTGCCAACTCCAATGATATTGACACAGGTGAGAATCATCAGCGTGACAGACAGTAGTGGTCACACTTGATGCTAAGATTTAGATTATAGTCGGTTCACTGTTTTTGTTTTCTAGTTCGTAGATTGCTGGAAGAGGATACTGATCCTTGTGCTGCTGATGACAAAGGCAGGACAGCCTTACACTTCTCTTCCTGCAATGGCAACGAGAGTATCGGTAAGCTCGGACAAAATTGTTTGGCATTAACTTTCCATAGTGCATTCAATGCATAAGGTAATTTTATTGGTATTTAGCCACCCAAGACACACTGAAAACATATAAATATCATCATTGCATTGCATAATAAAATTTCAAACCAAGTAGCATTTATTTTCAAGTAACATAATGTAAGCATCTTCATCAGAATAGATTTGGAGAAATTTAGCATTTACATCACTTGCTCTCCAACGGATCCTCTGCAGTGAATGGGTGCCGTCAGAATGAGAGTCCAAACAGATGATAAAAACATCACAATAATACACGTGACTCCAGTCCATCAATAATAAATAATAATTGTAATACGTTTATCACTAAGATATTTTTAACTTCTTCTATCCATAATATTGCTTTCTCCAATGAAAAAGTTGTCTTGTCTGAATCAGGAGAGAAATGAATAGTTATAAATAAATATGTCAGTGTATTTTGATGTGAGAGGACAACAAGGGATGGACTTTTTCAGTGGAGGAAGCGTTATTATGAATTACGAACCAGAAGCCATGGTTTAAAGACGTTAATTGATGGACTGGAGTCGTGTGGATTATTGTGATGTTTTTATCAGTTGTTTGGACTCTCATTCTGACGGCACCCATTCACTGCAGAGGATTCGTTGCTGAGCAAGTGACGTAATGCTAAATTTCTCCAAATCTGTTCTGATGAAGAAACAAACTCATCTACATCTTGAATGGTCTGAGAGTGAGTACATTTTCAGCAAATTAAAATTTTTGGGCTCTTTCGTGAAATATTTTCATTTGAACTATTCCTTTAAGTGTGGCTTAATTATCCAAATACTTTTTGAGGCCACTATATTTCACCTTTTACCACTGTATTTAAACTTTTTCTCCTTTCTTTTTCCGTCTTTACTTTTAACAATGTAGTTCAGTTGTTGCTGAGTTATGGTGCTGACCCAAACCAGAGAGACAGCCTCGGAAATACACCACTGCATCTGGGTAAGAATGTGCAGAAGCATAATTAGCATAATTACATATCATTAAATCTATGTTCAAAGCTTATGGTGAGTTAAATTGTGTTCTACAGCTGCCTGTACCAACCACGTGCCTGTCATCACAACTTTACTGCGGGGAGGTACAATTGATTATTCATCTAAATCTTACTCATCCGAGATATTTCTGCTATTTCTTAACAAAAACAGTACCTCTAACACCATTCACAAATCTAATTTAGTACCAGTTCACAAATTATAAACGTCCCCTCAGGTGCCCGTGTTGATGCTCTGGACCGTGCTGGGAGGACTCCTCTTCATCTTGCCCGTTCGAAGCTCAACATCTTACAAGAGGGAGACTCACGTAGCCTAGAAACCCTCAGAGGAGAGGTCACACAGGTGATTAACTTCATGCACATAACGAAGAGATTGTGGACACTGTGACGTTCATGCTTCTTGGGAATATTTCTACTATGAAGGTTACTTGGGGTAAAAGCTTCTGCCAAATGTCATGTAATGTAATGAGTACTGGGTAAACATGAGACAGGCTGATAAGGTTTATATAATGTGCCCTGCCCACACTTTTCCTATGCTCCTGTTGTACATGCTCATATATGTGCTGTAATGCAAAAATGAACCAGGGATCTCTGAATATCTCTGTAGATCATTCAAATGTTGCGGGAATATCTGAATATAATGGGACAGAGTGAAGAGAGAGAGAAACTGGAGCACATCTCAAACCAGCTGCAGAACACCCGCACCAGAGAACAGGTAAAACAGCTGCTGAATTCATGTATTCATTCCCTTTGATACTTTAAAGAGGACTGTTCCATTTTGCATCTGCACCCTGTAAAGCCTGGCGTATAAAATATGAATCTTTTTTTTTTTAAATGGAACCATTAATTATACCTTTAGACATAAAAAAATCTAAAAACAGAAAAGCATTTGTGTGTTTATTTTTTATTTTTTTTGAGCATCATATGGGATACATCAGGCTTTTATGGCTCATATAGTATGATATAGGAGATTGTAGCTCATAGTCGCAGAGGGGCAAGAAACAACTGTTATTCAGAGGCCCAAAATGACCAAAAATATGTAATTTCGTGCAGTTGCTGATAGTTATACAGCCAAAATTAAGATGGAATTCTGATAGCTTGTAATGTAAATCAATGAGATCTTTAGAACAGTAAAACAGACTACATAACATGCGTAAAAATATAAGTTGTCACTATATATCCTAATAATATGTCTTAGTAAGATTATATTTAAATGCATAGTTTTGTTTAAGGCTCTGTAGTTTTTACTGTGGGTGCAAAATATGATGGGAAACATACAAATGCAAATTACTCAAGCCTGATGTGGCATAATACTCACATTTTAACACGATTTTTCTAAAAGATGAAGTATGTATGGATAATCAAGTAAACCTGAGTCGCTTCAGTCCAGTTCATTTTCAAAATATTGTGTAATGAAAAATGTACCACTGAAGGGGGCATTTATAATGAAACTAAAAGTCCCTTTCTTGCTAAAAAAAGAAGTATAAACTATCAGTCAGATGACAGAAGGAATGTAGTCAACTGTATACAGTAGGTTTTTCAGAAAAGTTTATGTTGATGATTTAGAGCCCGTAGAAATTTGCATGTCAGATAAGATACAGTAGGCTTTATGGAGTTTATTCTACAGTTTTGTGTGTTTGATATCACTGTAGCTTTTGGACATATTTATTCTTTCATGTGATCCACAGGTAGACGAGGTGACGGATTTACTGGCCAGCTTCACGTGTCTCAGTATTCAGATGCAGAATATGGGAGACAGGTAGAGATGGATGGAAGAAAAAAGTGAGAGGATGAGACAACTGTGGGTTTTATTGGGAAAACAGGAGAAACTATTTATATATGACATGCCTAAATATACAACACAACTGAGTAATAACGGTTATTTAAATTCAACTTTGACTAAGAAAAACTATAAATTGCCTTCATTTTTTTTTTCTCATTCCTTCCTGTTATGCCTTTATTGTAGCCTGTTATGTCACAGTTTACTGTATATTCATTTTTGGAAGTGACTGAAAGAGCCAAATAAATTACATAATGTCAAAAGTTTATATGTGGACTCTGTCTTTTAATGTAGCAAAATTAACAATAAAGTATAAAATGTGCGTTTTCAAATCGCTTTTATATGGTAAATATCACTAATGCTAGTGTTTAATGCCAGTTTTTGGTTGTAAAAATGGGGGCTTTCATTGTTGTGATACACTCTCTGGTCTCAAAGTCCCTCCTCCTCATCTCTGGCTGCTTTTGTTGTTGACTCCCATCAAAGATGGCGTCGCGCGCCAACTAAACCCACATCCAACCCGAGGTAATATTTCACTCATTATTGCACAACACTTCTAATATCTCCACACAAATCGCATGCATTCCGTGCCATTTTTGCAGTACTGAAGAAACCCATAAAATTGCATGGTGGAAACGCACCGTAAATCGAGTTGTAACCCGATACCGGCCTATGTGCACCGCAGCCGCGGGACTGAGCGCGCTGGACGATCCGGCAGAGACGCGCGACACGTCCGCAGCTGCTCAAATCCTCTCCAGCTGAACCGGGGAAGCGCTGGATCCTGATGAAGAGAGGGGAAGGGGGTGTGTGAGTGTGCATTTCTTCGAAAGTAGGCGGGAAATGTGCAATAATGAGTGTTGAGGCTGATCTTGTCGTTCTTGTTGGGATTCCTGCAAATGTCACTGGCAGCTTAACTAAAGTTGTGGCTGGAGGAGAGCTGATGTGTGCCGCAGATCCTGATCTGTCACTAATGAGTGTGTGTGCATTCTGTAGCACATCTTTCAGAGTTGTTCAACGCTTCTGCGTGCAACGTTATTGCAATTAGAAGAAAGCTTTTATTAGAATCGGAAGATGTGGCGACTTAATTGTGTTTTCTGATGAGTTTTGTTTTCTCAGTAGTTTTTTTCTGTATTAGTGCTTATTTATTTGGTTTTATATCTTTAATGTTGAGCGTTATATTATATGGCGTTCAAATGAAAACTTAAAAGTAATTCAGTTTTGTTTGTATAGCAATTTTTTACAAAACATTTTTTTTCGTTCTGAAGAAAACTTGTCACGTTTAGTCCATGATCGAAATACCTTTTAGAATTTTTGCATAGTTTATTCTCTTCCAGGGAAAAGGACATATATGTATATGTATATATATATATATATATATATATATATATATATATATATATATATGTGTGTGTGTGTAAGTTGCAAGCAGGTGCCTATCTACATTTTTTTTGTGTAGTAAAATGTTTTGAATGAGAATGTGACTTCACCTAAAAATGCAAATGTACTCACTCTCAAGCCACCCAAGCTGTGGATGAGTTTGTTTCTTCATCAGAACAGATTTGGAGAAATGTAGCATTACATCACTTGCTCACAATGGTTCCTCTGCAGTGAATGGGTGCCGTCAGAATGAGAGTCCAAACAGCTGATAAAAACAACAGAATAATACACAAGTAATTCGTATGACTCCAGTCCATCAAATAACATCTTGTGAAGTGAAAAGCTGTGTGTTTTAAAAAACAATTGCATCAATATGTTTTTGAATTTAAACCAGCTTCCAATTATAATATAATCTGTCAATAATATTGCTTTCGCCAGTGAAAAAGTCACTTAATCATGAGAGAAATATACAAAGAGCAAGCACAATTTACAAGCAAAAAACAGAGCTAAAGAAATATGTTGATTGACTTTTTCACTGGATGAAGCGTTATTAATTATGGATCATGGCCTATAATTTCAAGTTAAAACGAACAAACAGTTCTCACTTCACAAAATGTTAAATGATGGACTGGAGTGTGGATTACTTGTGTATTATTGTGATGGTTTTATCAGCTGTTTGGACTCTCATTCTGACGGCACCCATTCACTGCAGAGCATCCACTGGTGAGCAAGTGATGTAATGCTAAATTTCAACAAATCTGTTCCAACAAAGAAACAAACTCATCTATATCTTGGATGGCCAGAGAGTGAGTGCATTTTCATTTTTGGGTGAACTTTTGTGTAATATATACACTTTCATTGCTTAAAAAATCTATAGAAAGATGCAGATATTTCTAACAGAGGTAGAGAAGAATACAAGTATTAGACTAAACCTAAAGAGAAAACACTACAATATAAACAATGTTAAATAATCATATTTAATGCAGCACAATTTTACAGTCTGACATTTAGTCTGCAACAAAGTAGTGAAGATAGCTAGTACTTACAGAAGTGCAAGTTAAATTGAAACTGAATCATCAGTTATCTAAGCAGGCAAGGTCATTGTAGATAGTTTGTTTCAAATTAAGTGTTTTTAGACTGAACTTGATGAATTGAATCTGTTCTTGTGCGCTAGAATCATAAGACTGACCAATCCCACCTGAAGGACCGGGACTGACCATGGCTTTTGAGGAGATAAAGAAGAAAGGAATGATGGGTAATGATGATTGTCAGACAGAAGCACCATGACACACTCAAACATGTCCAGTCCAAACCTACTGTGAAACTTGGTTTTCTTTGTAGATATCTCAGGGATGGAAGGAGAGGTTGGTCTTGTTGCGGGTCGCAGCCAAAGAGAGAAGAGGCGCTCGTATAAAGATCTGTTGAGAGAGGAAGAAGAAATCGCAGCGCAGGTGCGCAAAACCTCCAAGAAACACCACAAGGTAACAGCAGGGAATTACGGTAACATCCAACATCAAGTTGCATCATATCAACAAGTGGTTGACAAGAATCCATTGACTGTCATTCATTGATTTATCAGTTTACATATATATTTCATAACTCTGTTATGTGAGAAATAATACCAGTAATAACCACAAAAGCTGTTCGTAGACTCTAATGACATTAATAAACACGCAACTTGATGTTTTGTTACCTAGGTAGATATGACTTCTGGTCTGAGAAGGATTTGGACCTGTGTTTTTCCCTCTCAGGCCACTTGTCATTGACTCATGCTTAGGGATGCTGCGATCAGTGGGCTGATAATCACTTCCTGTGACTCGGCTGGAAATCCCTGAACTGCCCCGGTCACCTAAATTGACAAAACGCCGTCTACTTTAAGACTTTAGCATTACTTTCATGCCATCACCAGTGTAATAAGTGTTGAGGAAAGATGAAAAATGTATGGTGCTTCTCAGTCTCTGTAAAGTGTAAGTGCAATATTAATATGTGTTACAAAGTGGAATACACTTTAGACATCTGTATTAAATAACTCCAGATTACCAGAGCGTTAACTGTAGTAGCTGTTAAACAAATATTACTGGCATCCAACAAAATGAAAAGGCGGGGAAAGTACACTTCTTTTTAAAGGTTTGGAGTCAGAACATTTTTTTGAACATTTGAAAGATTCTCTTTATGTTCACCATAGCTGCATTTATTTGATATACAGCAAAAAATATATATATTTCAATGTAAAAAATTTATTTTAATATTTAAAAATGTAATTTATTTCTGTGATGCAAAGCAAAATTTTCAGCATCATTACTCCACTCTTCAGTGTCACATGATCCTTCAGAAATCATTCTAATATGCTGATTTAATGCTCAATAAATTATTATTATTATGTTGACAACAGTTGTGCTGTTTAAAAACGTTTTTATGATATTTTGATGAATAAACAGTTTAAACGAACAGCATTTATTTGAAATATACATTTTTGTAACATTATCAATGTCTTTACTGTCAATTTTTGCTGAAAGTATTAATTGCTTTAAAAAGAAAAATCAAAATCTTACTGACCCCAAATGGTAGTGTAATTATAAATAAATCCAATGTGCAATATTTAGATATTATAATGCATTAAATATCATAATGATATATTTAGTAAATAAATTATAAATGAGTAAAAATAATTTCACAAATGAAATATTGAATAGGCTCATATAACAAAAGTTCATATTATGTTTAATTGCGGTATACCCATACAATATTTTTATTAGCCTTAGGATAAGGCTTTTCTTCATAGGTTTATGCATTTTAGTGCCTATAATCTTTTGTGTAAGCCTGTTTGTTTATATAAGGCCTATTAAAATGTTCTGTATTCCGCTTCAGATGAAGTAAAAAGCCTTTTATTAGTCTGTAAAAAGCCTGATCAGAGCATCCCTACTCTTCCCATTGTAGGTGTAGTAGTAGAGGAATAGATCAATAACCATATGTGGATTGTTTCCTCACTAACACTATCTTTCTGGCACACATCATGCCTGTTTGAACATGCACTGTTGTCTTTTTTAGGATTCTGACCTTTTCCTATTAGGAGGAGATTCTCACAAGAAAAAAAAGAAGCACTTAAGTGATGACTACTATCACAGAGGTGAGGAGGTTTGTCTTCTTTAAAAACTGGCCTTAGTAGTCCATTTTATTATTCCATTTCTTTCTTTTTTTTTTTTACATTACTTTTATATTTTTGTTTCTAATATAATATATTAGATATAATATGAATTAGTTAAATCGATAGTTCACCCAAAAATGAAAATTCTGCCATTAATTACTCACCCTCATGTCGTTCCAAACCCCTAAGACCATCGTTCATCTTCAGAACACAAATTAAGGTATTTTTGATGAAATCCGAGAGCTTTCTGATCCTCCATAGACAGCAACACAACTGACACGTTAAAGACCCAGAAAGATAGCAAAGACATTGTTAAAATAGTCCATGTGACATTAGTGGTTCAACCTTAATGTTATGAAGCTAAACTCTAAACTCTCTCCGCAGACCATCACAGCTCTGGTCAGCCGCCCCACAAGAAGAAGCGCAAGTCTTCGGATCGCTCGCCCTCCCTCTCCTCCTCGTCCTCCTCTCACCCGTCCCACTCCACAGACACGGCCATGGGCCTCCTTGAGGCCATCACCTCCCCGCTGGCCACGGGCTCCGACCCCGCTCCTCACCTCCACAAAAAACCCTCCTACCCTCCCCAAGCCTCTCCACACTCCTCCAAAGACCGCAAGCGTGACGGCAGCACCAAGAGCAGCCACTCCTACTCACACTCTCGTCCACCCAGCTCATCTTCATCTAAAAAGCATTCCTCTTCCTCAAAGTCGCTGCTGTTCCACGGAGGAGCTGGGAAAGGAGAGCCGCTGACGCTCTGTGAAGCTGAAGGCCTCAAGATGAAGCTCATCCTTTCCTCAAAAGAGAAGAATGAAGGTGTAGGGATGAACGAGGGATTCTCATTTCCGGTACATTCTTCTTCCTCTTCAGGTGTCGTAGGCCATCATTCATCCTCCAGCTCGAAGAAAGGAGGGATAAAGAAGGAGAAAGACAAAGATAAAATTATTTCGAAGCCTCCAAAGAAAAAGCAGCACAGCCGAGAGCCGTTGCCTGTTGTGGGGAAAGAGGTGGAGGTTGTGGGTGAGTAAAGGTTCAATTCAATTCAAGTTTATTTGTATAAGCAGCTTTACAGAAAATTACGTTTCTACAATATATTTAGTAGTAGCTTATCAGTGGTGACTATGTCAAATTGATGTGCATATGGCAGAAATGTACGGTAAAATTCAGTTAATGACAACAATGACAACAAAAAGATAATGAACACTATTAACAGCAATGATTATATGTTGCAATCAAACTTATAGCAAAATTTGGTAGTTCTATGTGTTGTTTCAGGGTTGGCATCACCTGAGGTCCTCTGAGGGGTTGGCATCATCTCTTCTCAGGTGTTCGGTCATCTCAGATCTTTTAAGGGTTGGATCCAGACTGAAGCTTGTGTAATTCCTAGTTACAGAAACAGAGAACCAAATAGAGACATAATTAGCGTAGCTGCTGTTCCAACCAAGCAAAAATGATTTGTTCAACCCAAGCTAAATAGTAATAATGTACATTTGATCAGATATAACTGCAGTACAAGATTATGAGATGCGAATTCTTGGCTAATGTGAATGCTTGGCTAAAGAGATTTAAACAGAGAGAGTGTGTCTGAACCCCGAACGTTATCAGGAAGGCTATTCCAGAGTTTGGGAGCCAAATGTGAAAAAGCTCTACCTCCTTTAGTGGACTTTGCTATCCTACGAACTACCAAAAGAGTTTTGCGACCTTAGGGAGCGGGTTGGATTATAGCATGGTAGAAGACTAGTTAGGTACGCAGGAGCTAAACCATTAAGGGCCTTGTAGGCAAGTAATAACATTTTGTAACTGAAACGGAACTTAATAGGTAGCCAGTGCAGAGACTGTAAAACTGGGGTAATATGATCATATTTTCTTGACCTGGTAAGGACTCTAGCAGCTGCATTTTGGACTACCTGCAGTTTGTTTATTGAAGATGCAGGACAACCAGCTAGCAGTGCATTACAATATTCCAGTCTAGAAATCATGAATACATGAACTAGCTTTTCTGCATCGGAAACAGGTAAAATGTTTTGTAGCTTGGCAATGTTTCTAAGATGGAAGAATGCTGTTTTTGTAACATGAGAAATATGAAATATAATCCAAGAGATTCTGTGTACTGTTTTTTTGGTCCAATAAGTAATATCTCTCTCTTATCAGAATTTAATAGGAGAAAATTATTGGTCATCCAGTCTTTTACATTTTTAACACACTTTGTTAGCTTAGATAATTTAGAAGTTTCATCTGGTCTTGTTGAGATATATAGTTGAGTATCATCAGCATAACAATGGAAACTAATCACGTATTTTCTAATAATATTACCATGGGGCAACATGTATATTGAAAATAGAAGAGGACCTAGGACAGATCCTTGTGGCCATTGCACACTGAGTCCGAAATTTTTGTTTGAAATTTTTGCACGTTAAAAAATAATTACGACCTCACGTTGTGTCAGTCACGTTTACACACTGCCTCCGAAACTTTCGTCCATCATAAAAAATTCAGACCAGGTTCGATTTTCTGCGTTTTTGCATCCTTAGCAAGCATAGGAAAGGATGACGAATATGAAAAACCAATTGTATTTATCGGTCTCTTTATGATTAAAGATAGACCTGTATTTTACTTTTTGGTTTAGTCTGTTCTTTAATATCAGGTCTACTGTAAAATCTTTCAGGAAAAGCAGCCAACAACTGTATTCACATGTTATAAAATTTGGTAAAATTACAATATTTAATAATAATAATGAAATAATAGTCATTTGTTTTTAAATGAGAAAATCAAAACAAAGATACTTACAGTACTGATAAAAAGTTTGGGGTCAGTAAGACATTTTTTAAAGAAGTTAATGCTTTTTTCAGCAAGGATACACTGATCAAATACAAAGCATTTCTATTTAAAAAAAAAAAAATTATTTTGAACTTTTACTTGATCAAAGAATCCTGAAAAAAAAAAAGTATCAGGGTTTCCACAAAAATATTAAGCAGTACAACTGTTTTTAACGTTGATACTAATCATAATGTTTCTTGAGCATCAAATCAGCATATCAGAATGATGTCTGAAGGATCATGTGACACTGACACTGACTGGAGTAATGACGCTAAAAATTCAGCTTTACATCAAAGAAATAAAATACATTTTATAATATATTCAAATAGAAAACAGTTATTTAAAATTGTAATAATAATTCACAACAGTACTGTTTTTACAACTCTAGAAATATAATGGCATAAATCAATAAAAGTGATACTTTTTATTAAGTAATAATTTATGACTAAAAATAAATTTTTATTTTTGTTTTTATTTTTGTAGTCTAATGATACTCTAATTATTTTAGTTAAAAAGCAGAAATGAAACAAAATTTAAAAATTGTGTCTGCATAAAAACCTAAACAAAAATAATCTGTTTTTGAGAGAAAATCGATCATAATCCAAATCTGTTTTTGTTTAACTGAAACAAGCATTATCTGTATCAGTCATAAAAAGTCAATATTGACCAATCTTTACTTCTGGTGTCTGTATAATGACAAACATTCAACATCCATTTGTTCAAACACTCTATAAAAAAAGCAAATAAAACCCTCACAGGCATTTTCAAATGTACAAATGTTCTGGTTTTGTTTGCACTGAAGTTGTGTTGATTTTCTGCATGAATGAGACACTGTATTAAAATCATCATCTAAGCCCTAACATGAATGTATTGCAGCATTAAATGTGTGTGTTTGTGTTCATCAGGACATTACGGCGGGTCTTACGGCGGCATCGGAGGAGACAGCTCATCTTCAGGAGGAGAACTAGAGGCCGGCGAGCTGGTGATTGACGACTCCTACACACATCTCTCTAAAAAGAAGAAAAAGAGCAAGAAGAGCAAAAAGAAAAAAGATAAAGAGCGAGAGCGAGACAGAGACCGAGACCGAGACCGAGAGAAAGGATCCAGGGAGAAGAAACACAGCAAAGGAGGAAGTGGAGTGAAGAAAAGCTGTCCGGGTGAGACATGTTTCACTTACTTTAAAGCTAATACTGATTGGTTGGTATTGTCATTTTGTCTTTGTTACATCAAATTTAATTTAACCGAATTTAAATTTCTCTTTCTCTGCAAAACAGGTGATCAGCCTAGAATCCACTCCCACTCTCACAGCTCATCCAATCACAGCTCTTCTGGTGGCATGTATGCTATGGCTCCACGCACCTCATCCCATCACCATCATAGCATTGAACTGGTGGGAGAGAAGAAGAAAAAGAAGGAGGAAAAGGACAAAGACAAGCATGACAAGGACAAGGTAAATTAAATCACTTCCCTACACCAGTGGAAATGCCTTGACTGGTTTGATTTTATCATTAATTAATGTTCTGTACATCTCAACAGCCGAAGAAGAAGAACACGACAGCCTATCAGGTGTTCTGTAAGGAGTACAGGGTCAATATCAACGCGGAGCAGCCTGGATTAGGTGAGTGCTGTTGTTCTGTGCACATCTGTCAATCATCTGTGCTGTTTTGTGATTGGTTGAAATTTGTGTTCTTTTTCCGCCTCAGTCTTCGGGGAGCTGAGTAAGAAACTCGCAGAGGTGTGGAAACAGCTTCCTGAAAAAGACAAACTGGTAAACACTTTTTACCTTTGCTTTCAGATTTCAGATAAACAGTGACTTAAAGGGGTAGTTGAAAAGGATATGAAAATTTTACTTTTACTTAGTCATCCACAAGTTGATGGTTGCCACTGACTTCCATAATATTTTTTTATTCATTTGAGTAAATCAAGACAGAATTTACATTTCTGGGCGAACTATCCATTTAATAACAGCAATTTAATGCTGGTTATGCCCCTAGTTATTTAAGTAGCCAGTGTTATTTATTACTGAAGTATTTATGATTAATTTGAATTATCTTTTTATATTTTGAATTAAAATTTATATTTTCAGTTTTCATTTGATTTTTAAGTTTAAAGTTTTAGTAATTTTGTAATGTGCTTTTGCCTTTTTATAATTTTTTTTTATCTTTTTTTTTTTTCTAGTTTTCTAATTTTAATTTTTTTTTTTATCTTTTATTTCAGTTACAATGAAATAACACGTAAAATGTTTAAGTGGTTGAACAAGTGCTTGAGCAGTGTTTTGTAATTTCAGTCAGTGGTGGGACAGTGATGCATATCCTCTTTTTGTCTCTTCTCTCTCACACCAAAGGTTTGGAGACAGAAAGCTCAATATCTCCAGCACAAGCAGAATAAAGCTGAAGCTATGACGGTCAAGCGGAAAACTTTAACAACCTCAGACAGTAAAAGCAAAGGTGAGACCAAAGCTGATCAGTTTATACAAAGTTCTGTCATGAATTGTCTTGATGGCACAGGTTCTAACTCAATCTGATATAATCACATCATCACATGGTGAAGCTGATTGGTTTCTTTTCACATCAGCAGCCAATGAGCTGCTGCTTAACATTCAAATACTTGGCTAGTGCTTGCTGTAGCAATTGCAGCGTGCTTCAGAAACCCTCCACCTTCCCCAGCTCCACCTGTCTAGATCTGCTACGGGGTGATCATGTATGCTATATATGGAGGTTATTTCATATATGTTATATGTGCAGCAGCAGCAGTGTAGACCAAACACATTAACATATTCACGTATATTACTGTATATGCTAAACTCTCCAAGAGTTGTCATGACAGAATTCCAAGTTACCTATCTTATGAATTTAATTTTTACTCATGCATCAATTTTTCTTGAGTCATTTCTTGAATATCCCTCTGTTTATCTCAGGCTCAAGTAAAGCTGTCAGTTTAGGGGCGGGATTGGCCCCTCAGGGCCGCTCGTCTTTGGGTATGTCCTTGTCTCCAGCGCGGGTACCTGATGTGGATCCCATAGATGCAGCAGCTCACCTGCAGCTGCTGGGCGAATCGCTGTCTCTGATTGGACACCGACTTCAGGAGACGGAGGTTTGTGTTGCAGACGTCCCTTTTAGGAGCCTGTTCACATATATAGATCATGTCCATAAGCATCTCTGTTTGTTCTGTAGGGGATGGTGGCGGTGTCTGGCAGTCTTTCGGTGCTTTTAGACTCTATTTTATGTGCTCTTGGTCCATTAACTTGCTTGACGGCACAAGTCCCTCAGCTCAACGGCTGTCCACGCAACATCCTGGTGAGACACATTCACAAACTACAGGGGTTTTTTTATCCCCAAAAATGGTTCCTATTTGCAGTTGATATACAAAGTGTATGATTTCAACTCTTCACCCACTTTTTTGCAGTCAAATACTTTGGACAACATCGCTTACATAATGCCTGGACTATGAATCTCCTAAAAGGCACTTACAAGAGACTGGGTTACATTTGGACGCATTCCCAGAAGCACCAAACAGAGGAGTTTCTTTTTTAACTTTTTCTGATCAGTGGACATTCTTAGACTCAACATGTTTTTAAAAATAGTATTTAAAATGCTAGTCATTTTTTATTGTTGTAAAAAAATATCCTATTTTAGAGGACACTTTTGAAGTTTCCCTTTTGTGTTTGTGTTTAGTTTCAATGTCTGTTTTAAGATGTGTTTGTGAGTGTGATCTAATTCACATGCTTTCATAATGTCCAAAACATTTTATGTTTTATACAATTATGTGCAGTTTCATTTTAGGGCCAAATGTTGTTTTTTCTAATTTAATGTTGAGTTAATTTATATCAACAGCAGTTTAACTGTACTGTCATCATTTTATGTCTTACATATTGTATTTTTGTAATGCAAATGTTGTAATAATATTATAGTTTTCAACTTTTAGCACGTTTACAGGGCAAGCATGTATAAAATAATTTTTAAGGTGCAGTAAGTACTTTTTATACCTTAAGAAACTCATAGTTAATTTCCCAAATATTTTTATAATGTTGTGAACAGACATGAAGACCAACCAAATTAGTGGACAAGGTCCTCCCTCACATAACCCTCATTTATAGTGCACTTTTGGTTGCAGAATAACTGGTATCAAATATGCCTATGAATATTTTTTTTAGTGGCATCATTAATTGAAAAGTTTTGCTTAATGCAGTATCCAGTTCGACAGGTATCAGTATGCATTAAAAAAAATTACTTACTGCACCAACAATTTAGTTTACATTTAAAGTGATCTTTTTAAACAAGTGATTGTTGGTAGTTTTAGAAGATGGAGGAAAAAAGTGAAATATATTTGCATTGATATCTGTGCATTTTGCATTGAATAATTTTCATTAAATCTCAAAGACCTTAAGTGGGTTTGTTGTTATAAAAGACGTTTATAAATTAATTTTCTTCATGTACACAAAAGGTGCCCCAAAAAAAAATTTGGACATGTTAGTCTGAATTTTAATGTACTACTGTAGATATTTAAAAAAAATGATCATGTTCTATTAAAAGCGTACTTTACTCAAATATGAAAATTCCATCACAATTAACTCATTCCAAACCTGCATTACTTTTTTCCTTCTGTGGAACATTAAAGATGGTTTTAGAAATGTTGATAATCAAGCTGTTGGTTATGGGTGAAAAAAAAAAATGCAATGGAAATCAGTGGGAACTGAAACTGTTTGGTTACCAACAATTTTCCAAATATCTTTTCTTGTTTCACAGAACGAAGAAAGTCATAGGTGCGTAAATGACGACAGAATTTTCATATTTGGTTGAACAAACTCTTCAGTGTTTGACATCCAAAGAGTCCAAAAATGGTTTGTCTTAATATTGAAATAAAGCAGTATGGTTTTTCTTTTTTTATAATGTAAAGTCATTCATCTGCCTTAAAATGTTAAATGCTGGGGTCATATTTAAAAGTTAGTTCAAACAATTAACCTTTTTCTTTATTTGGTTTGCATTACATTTTGTTAGCATTTTATCACAAAGAAAATCTGATTTTATTATAATGCATTATTGTATGTATGCATGTATATATATTGCATGTGTTACTATCATACAAACAGGGTTATTGTTAGGGGTTAATATGTGCACGTTTAAAGCCTTTTCAAACCAGAATTTCCTGTACTGCAGCTTTTCTAAGAACATTTTGTGTCACCACAAGATTAAATTACCCACTAGAATGTCACAACAGAGGCTAAAAACTGAAAAGATAACATTACTGCATTTAGCATGCAAATATATTAAGGATTAGTAACTGAACCAAGGAAGAGCGCTCGACTTCCTGTTTGTGGTTACAGCTGATAAAAATGCTGCAACACTAGCTCTTTATCCACCCAGTTCATGAAAACAGACACACCTTTAAGAAGTATCTGTAAATAGGGGTGTGATTCAGAGACAGAGAGAGGAGGAAGAGGAGGAGTGTGTCCCAACAGCATCACATGTTCAGGCAGAGCCACACTGCCGGCAGTGTTTTGACTGAACAGCAGGAGGAGAAACAGGAAGTACAGAGGAGCCCAGATCAGGCCAGGCCCAGCTCATAAACACACGGTACGCAAAAGATCAGTCTCTCACTTGAAGGTAAGCCTCTCGAGCCTGTGTTCTTTATCAGGTTTCACATAATCAAAAGCAGACATCAGTTGTTTGGTATGGCACACTGCTAGAGGAAGCTATAAGCACTTACAGTATTGCTTTTAAGCTGTCAATTGAAATGTGGCAGTGAAACTGCTTCAGTACAACTGAGGTATGTGAAATGTGTTTGTGTGGCCCTTCCTCTGTGCTGCTGAGTCATCTGAATGGAATGATGTCCTCCATTTCCACTCTTGTTTTCCCATTGGATGCTCTTTCGTGTGCATATTTTGAGTCATAGTCTACTTCACAATACATGAAGTATTCTGTTCCCTTTCAAGCTGCAGACTATGGAGGGAAGTACGACACAAGATGAAATTCACCAGGAAGAGAAAGACAGATCTGGAAGCAGTGAAGGAGGGCAGACAGATCTGAAGGAGAGAGGTACTAGAGGAAGTTTACTTGCGTTTCAGAAATAATGTCTGATTTACACTACTAGCCAAAACAAACCAGCAAGGTGTGGACATGGTATTACCTTGTTTTTGGTCATTTACCATGTTATTACCTTGTTTTTGGACATTTACCATGGTAATACCTTGTTTTTGGACATGTACCATGGTAAAACCTGGTTTCTAGAAATGTACCATCGTAGTGTATCTCTAATAGTGTATCTGTCTAATAGTACCATGGTGTTTTTTGAAGTAACTTGGAGTACCACACTGGAAGAAAAGTAACAGATTACCAGGCAGGCAGGTTAAATAATATTTTTAATTCAGATTAATTACCACATGAAGTACATGTTTCAGGTTGCAAAACATTTTTGCAGTGCATGTAACACAATTTACATAGTGGGATACATGAAGTCTTTGAAAAGACCCCCTCATAAAAAGGTACAAAATCTGTGATACCATAATACCTTAATGATACTAATATGGAAAGGTACTGCCCTGGTGACAGCTTTTGTACCTTTTTGCTTTTATGTTGCCAACAGTAAAAACGTACAAGTCATAATTTTGTCCTTATTTTTCTTTCTCTGTAAATGGCTTGTCATTTTTCCTAATAAACTACAGAATCCCTTACTGAGATGCTTGAAACTGAGACACATATGTTTTTATTTTTGGGTGTTTTCTCTTGCTAATAGCATCTTACAGTATGTTCCTCTCCAACCACTCAAAAAATAAGTAAAAAAGGACAATTTATAAGCACCCTCATTAAACTGTCGGCCCACCCATTAGAAGGTGACCCATTAGAACTTTTATGCCGACACACATATAGTGTAGCAATTGAGCTTTATTTGTGTGTTGAAACGGGTCTAAGCATAACACACAGCCTGCTGATTGCAACACTTGCAGCTTTTAGCTAATTGCATTTCTGAAGTTTCATATCATGAAAGCTGTTATGTGTCAATTCAGTCTTTAGGTGGCGCTATTGCATCAAAATGATGTGATGCAGAGCTAGCAAAATTGGCTTTTACATTATTATATTCTGGTAATCGGTTTGTATAATGCATCATAAAGACCCGCTGTTTTAAGTAGTAAGTTCAATTTTAATTTTATGTTGTAAGTACGCGCACAATTCACTTTTGATCTGTTTTTATCTTAAAATGGTTACTTCAGACATTTCTTATTTATGTTTAGCATTCATTTTAACCTGTTGTCCTTGGATTATGAAGTAGCCCATTAATATTTGATCTAAAATCATGTTTTTATATTTTTTAAAAAACATGTTTTTGCGTTGCTATGCACATTTCATTCTTTTCATAGCTTGTTTCATTTTGTTCAGTCAGGTCTGTTACTGTGGGACCAGTTTATTTATCCAGGTTTTTAGGAAGTCCAACCCTTATGTGGAATTACAAGCTCCAATATTTGTGTGGAAAGAAAAAGATTATTTTCATTGAGATATCTAGCTGTTGTGCTTGTGAAACATGATTTCCACTTAAATAGGAAAAATATGAAACTTGCTTTTTGTTTGCTTTGGTAAACCCAGATTTGTATCAGTTTGTCACACCATTAACTGACATTGATCAAAAAATATTTCTTATTTAAACATTAAAAGGCATTCCAAAAAATATATATATTTCGAACTCTGAATAAAGATACAATTATTGTTTCCTAATTTTTGCATGTTTTATATGTTACAACAAATCAACTGGTATTACTAAATAATAGTAAATATACTATACATAACCACTCAAATATGAAATACTAAGATTTTAAAATAAAGCTCAAAGTGTTTTAAATGCAAATCAAATGTGAATTTAAAAAGTGAAAAATGAGTTTGCAATGCAGTATAAGTTTCATGTTCTATTATGCCAGTATTGTAAAGAAATTTTAAGAAATTATGATATCGAATTAACCCTCATAAAACCAATAACACAACTTGAGTCATTTAATTTTTTCCATTGTTTATTCAAAACTAAATTTAAAATGTGAATAAATCACATTTTCTAATATTATTTGTGGAAAAAAGCCAAATAAAAGTGGTTTCTTTGTAACTCATGTCTGTCTTTAATAACACTCTTGTTTCTGTCTGTGGTTGTAGAGTTGAGACTGGTGCTCCTCGGCTCAGCGGGTGCTGGGAAAAGCAGTGCGGTCAATGCCATCCTGGGCGGCCCATCATCTGAGTCCGACTGTACAGGCCCTGAGACACCAGCCACCGACTGTCAGAAGAGACGTGTGGCGCTGGCAGGACGACAGGTGCGTTCAGCTCTCACTTCAAACTCTATGAAAGGCCACACTCAGTCTGCACAGTTTTTTTTTAAATGTAAAATAAAGCTGCATTAATGCATTCAAATGATTTCCTAAAATGAGTCCCAGTTATGTTCTCATTGTATTCACATTTATGTATACATGTCATAAACCTTAACGGTAATTGTGCAAATTTAAGCAAACTTTTAACTGCCTTTTGTTCTTATAAAACCAGTAATTCATAAAACTGAGATGCCACCTGGGAGATTTAAATGAAAATTAATAAAAAATTATAGTTTTTTGAAGAAATTCATATGTTAGCTCAATTTATATTTGCCTACAAAACCAGTTTGCCTACAAAAATATTTGTCTACAAAACATTTGCTTCAAAAAGAGAAACATTTTTTTTAAAAATACATACACTTGAGCATAATATTTACAATACAGTTAAATTTGGTAGCATTAGATAAAAATGTAATAATTGTTAATTATTATGTAATAAGTATATATAATTTAGTGCTGTCAAAAGATGAATTGTGATTTAATCGCATCCAAAATAAAAGATTTTGTTTACATCATATTTTTGTGTGTACAGTGTATATTTATCATGTGTATATATAAATACACACACACACATACATGTATATATTTAAGAAAAATTTTACGTTTATATATTAAATATATTTTTCTGTAATATAAATAATATAAATATATATATATATATATATATACATTTAAATGCATGCAAATATTTTCAAAATATATACTGTATATGTGTGTATTTAATAAATATTTAATACATTTTATAAATACATAATAAATATACACAGTACACACACACACATATTATGTAAACAAAAACCTTAATAAATTATAGTTGTTAATTATTATTATAGTTATAAACTACATTAGTTAACATGAACTAACAAAGAAAATTACTTCTAAAGCACATCTAAAGCACTTAATGGTAATTTCAACATTTACATTATTAAAAATAAAAGTTGTATGTATTTGTTAATATTATTTTATATTCCTCACCTGACATGAATTAACAATAAACTGTTGTATTTTTATTAACTAACATTAACAAATGATGAATAAATGATGTAACATGTATGGCCTAATGCTGGTTAATTTCATTTAGTGAATTAACGTTAACTAATGCGGCCTTTTTGTAAAGTCTTACCAAATATGTTATAAATAAAATATTTTATATTTTATAAGAATGCTTTATAAAATGTGTATGTGCAATTGAAAGTGGCCTAGTGTTACCTACAGTTACATTTATAAACTACCTCTTTACCGTGGTAAAATCACTTTTTGCTGTATTATTTCATAATGTATTAAAGGGGCCTTTTTCTAAAACTTTGACTTGTTCTCTGCACAGGTGGCTGTTGTGGACACACCTGACTGCCTGTGCATCGAGCGTCCCGCAGAGGACGTCCGCCGCCAATTTTCGCTCTGTGCGGCTTTATCAGCCCCGGGGCCCCATGCTTTCCTGCTCTGTGTCCCTGTCCACCGGCCCAGCAACCTGGAGCTCCAGATTTTGGAGACCATCGAGAAGGTGTTTGGCCCTGAGGCAGTCAGTAAACACGCAATGGTGCTCTTCACTCGCATGGACCGACTGCCTGAGGATGTTTCTCTGGACGAGTATCTCAATACAGAGAGGCCCGACTTGCTAGAGCTCGTGCAAAAGTGCAGGGACCGACATCACCCGCTACTGGCGGGATCCAGCGTGGAGGAGCTGTTCATAATGGTGGAGAAGATGGTGGAAGAAACCGGGACACACTTCTACACCTGCTCTCTGTTGCAGGAGGCGGAGAGGAGAGTGAAAGAGAAGGAGAAGGAGATCTTGAGAAGCAGAAGAGAAAAAGGAGAGGATGATTCGGAGGGAATAAGGGCCGAAGCAGAGAAAAGTGTGGACGATTTGGTGGTTGAGGGAATCGCAGAGCTCTGTGTCTCCACTCCTGACACCTCGTTCTTACGCTGGTTGTGGGACAGTGTGGTCGAGTGGCTCCTGTGGCTCCCCAATATGGTGAGGGGCAGTGCTTTACTGGGGTCGATCGTGGGGTTGTTCGTCGGGGGGCCCTTAGGAGGGGCCATGGGAGCAACGGTGGGCTCTGTGGCGACGGAGGTGGGTAGACGGAAACAAAAAACCAAGTGAGCACTTGGAAATTTGGTAACAGTTTATTGTCATTTTCATTATGTCACTAAGAAACATCAAACAACAGATCGGTTTGTTCCTGAACATTCAAATATGTATATATAGTCAGCCACAAAAGTCATTACAAATGCTAATGAAATGTTTTTTCTATTGAATACATGCTTTTTTCCCCATTACAAATTGTATTATTAACTTAATAATTTGAGTTGAATTGAACAATTAACATTTACAAGTTTCTGTAAAACTGATGATCATGTTCATGCTTGCTTGTTTAATTTCTGATCCAAAAATAGTGCTGAATCCTAAATATTTCTTATTAACTTTACCTTATGACTTTTTATTTTATTTTAAATGAAAACATTCCGTTTATATCTGTTTAAATTAGATTTAGAATTTAGATTTTAAGTCTCTCTCTGTCTGTCTGTCTGTCTGTCTGTCTGTCTGTCTGTCTGTCTATCTATCTATCTATCACTCACACACACACAGTAATTCCAACTATTTGAATGTTCATTAACTAATGATCTGTCAAGCATAATATATCATAATATATATTAATGTTTGTTAATGCTATTCATGAAAAATATTATAAAGTGTTACCAAGCATTCAAGTTTCACAGCTTAACACCAAAAGCAAGTATTACAAACTCAATTTCTAATGGTGAGCAGAAGATAAGGGTTAAGAGGTGCCTTTGAGATCCATTTCTCAGACTTTTTGTGTGCACCATTAGTTTTGCACTAAGGTTTTTTTTGCCTTAAACACTAGATCTTATGTGTTTTGCATTTAAACAGCAACTATCCATAAGCACTGTATATGGAGCAATGGAGTGAAGATCACCGTCTTAACACTGTCACCAAATAGCTTTATTTCACACATGCACAAGTAAAAATCACAGTATCACTACTAAGCCTGAAGCGCTTTCTTTGAAGTGAGCATTGAACTCTAAGCGCACCATAAACTCAAGATTTGTTTACAGGCCATAAACATCTCCGGATCTAGGTGCATAACAGTGTTTTTATTACATCACTGCTGCACTAAACAGCTGCTATGGAACAAACGCATGCTACACATTTTCAGACTGATCGCATGAGCATAAATTTAATAATGCTCCTCATGTAAGCGATTTCCATGTGCAATTTTGCCACTTAATTGGTTTGCAGTTCAAATGTTTCTGCAGCTGTTCTGGAGTATGAAAATAAAGCAGCATAATGAAAACAATCAGTGATGGTGTGACTAATTTCCATGTTTTATTTATACACGCATTTGCAATCACTGGTTTCAGTCATTGGTTTGGTGTTAAGAAATAATTTATTAGAAAAAAAGCAAATATGAAATCCCTTGTACATATGGCCATAGGTGTAGGCATATGTAAATATATTATATACCAGTATTTATTTGTAATTAATTAAATTTGAATTTTCAAAATGTATAAAAAAACTATTTTAAAATATATTTTATTACCTATATTGTGTATATATATATATATATATATATATTAAAACAATATGATGTAAATTCAAGTTACACATAAAATTTCACATTTGACATCAAATCACATACAATATACAGTGACACAAAGTATTTGGACACTTGTGCACAATTTAAAGTCACCTTTTTCTTTGCAATTATTGCTCAGTGTCTTTAATCAACTGGTGTTGTGGCGATTTTTTTTTTTTAAGTAAGATCTCCTCAAGTTCGCAGATGCGTAGTTCATCACATTAGTTATGAATATGATCCCTTAGTGTTTAATAACTAGAAAGTGTCCAAATAATGTATATTGTGTACATTTATATATATTATTTTAGCATTTATAACCTTACAAAGTGTGTCATATGGAATGTTTTGCTTGAAAAGTGTGCTTGTGATATCTTTCTTAAAATAGTTTTTTTTGTTATATGATACAAAGATTTTCATACACACAAGTGCTGCTTAAGTGTCCCGAAACTGTTTGGGGCCGCCATATCATATATCCAAGTATTTACTGTTCATGTATTGCCTGCCACATATCGCATTTCTGTATGGGATTTATCAGTTTAAACAGAAAGGATGTGTCTGAAAAACAAAGATCTACAAGAAACCCAATCAACCCATCAGCTTAGTCTTTTAACAGCTTCAGGAGTCACAAGCAGACAAGAGTATTGTGAAAATGCTTTTATGCCACTGCAGAAAGACGTCAAACAGACAGATGCAAAGACGTCTCTCTCTCTCTCACCCTCTTTTGCGAGAGCAGGTTTATGGTTTTGACATTGACATAAGTGATAGTCTGCTAAACCCATCCATCAAAAAAACCCATCCCTGTATTTCTGCCTTTAGTACAGCAAGGCGTTTCCTTATGTGGGTGGTCCGCCCAGGGAGAGAGAGAGAGAGAGAGAGTGAGAGACACAAGCCTGCTCTCATGTTTCTAAGCACAGAGAGAGAGAGAGAGAGAGAGAAGTACAGAGAAAGAGCTTGCTGTGGGACGTACATCTGTCTTCCAGATGTGGCTTTCTGCAGTTGTTTGAAACAGGAAAAAAGAACGTTTAAAAAATAAAGGAAAATTGGTGCTAAACAGATTTTTATTGTCAGGGATTACGGATGTAGTGCTCTATAGATTACAGTATAGCAGGCTGTGTATGACTCAGCCAGTACTGTATATTTTAACCTCAGATCCATCTTCTTAAAGAAACGACGCAGGAATGATGTAGTGCGGTCCCCTGCGTACTTGGACTTGTGGATAACGTGTTTAAAAAGGAACACCTGTCCAAATATTATTCTGTCCTATTGGACATGCGTCTGGAAGAGGACAGGGAGAGAGAGGGATGAGAAAATGAGGGAGAAATGTGTAAAAGAAAGCAATGGAAAGAATGAAAAGGAGGGGACTGTGGATTAATATGAGAAAAAACACTAGAAATATGGAGGGAAAATCATATAAACTCCCGAGTTTGTTCCCTCACATAAAAAATGAAAAAACATTCTTTTCATGGCAATACAGTTGGCTCTCAAAGGACCTGATGCCCTTGAGAACCGACACTGTAATGATTTGTGCCGGTATGCGTACCACGGGCCAAAGTCTGGCGGAGTCACAAGTGGGCCATCTTTAAAACGGTAAGGATGAGTTATGCCACCGCGCCCCTCAGCGGAGATGTTGTTGTAAGGGCCTTGTGGTCCATTCGGTGAGGAGCAGAAGCAAACTGCAGATGCCTCGACATTGCTCTCTTATGATCATGGCCTGTGGCCTGAGAAAGAGCAAAGCCCAAGCGAAAAAACCCAGTGACACATACTTTTCCCACAGCGTGCAAGTCATATTTTAGCCGCTAGCTCGCACATGCGCAAATATTGCAAAATGGGCAAAGGGCTGCAGGATCGATTATAAATGTAGGCTTTCTTCCTATTTCTTTTTGAAATTATTAAAGTAATATAATAAGAAAATACAGTTTTGCCACTTTAAAACTAAGCCATTTGTCACAACAATGTCCCGACGACTAAAGTATTTTTTTTAAAGTATATATGAAGTTGTCTTCCATTGGTTGAAATTTTTATTTGAAATACACTATTTGCACCTTTTTTTAATCAAAATAACTGAATATTTGTGGTGTATATTGGTTTTTGTTGATAAAAGGCCTAAATTGAGATAATTCATAAATGTTTTTTCAGGTCTCACACAATTGTGATTGACAGGCGATTTGACCAATCATAACACAGAATCTGCCATTTTGTCCGACAAACAAACCAGAGAGGAGAGCAGATTAATGTTGGTGGACTTGAACTTGAAAAATGGTAGGTGATGTCTTTTTGCGGTTGAGATACCTTCTGATGTTCATTCATGTTCATTTCATGCTATGATTAGTATAGAGGAAGATATGATTGGTTCATGTGCTGCTTGAACTGAGTTATGACACATTAAAGAGCCACAAATGGTATTAACGGCGGGTTGTCAGTGTCCTTTTTGCTTAGTGATGAATTTTTCATTGCGTGAGAACATGATATGTGGCGTTAGTGTCAGACATAGCAGCAGGAACTAAAGGGGGGCGGGTCTTTGCGAAGGGTCAATTACCGCCATATCACATAGATGCTTGTTAAGATGCCATCATGTGCCATCCAAAATTATATATTTTTAAATAAAATGCTCTCTTATCAAAGTAAAACAATAATATGTAACTTTATTTACTGTATTACCATGAAAATACATCTTATGTGATCTCTTAGCAAGTAGGCTAACAATGATTACAAAAAATCTAATTAATCTAATACAGTGAAAACAAATCTAGTATGTAAAGCAAAAAAAATCTGATAAATTGAATTAAAGTAACATAAAGCTTTTATAATGATGCTAGTGGGTGTTATTATAAAATGTAGGCTACAGCCTGTATTCTGTTCATATTTGAAGAGACATGGACAGTTTATAAAATTCTTAATATCTTTGAAAAACAGTGTTTAAAATGCTGTCCATACAATATTAATCAAATTAATTTAATCTTATTATTTTAATAGATTAGAGGTAAGGCTAATAGGCCTATACTAGGGTATGGTGAAGCTAGCATGTGTATAGAATTACGACTTATGATCTGTAACACCCAGTAGAAAAACAGGTTTTAGATTCGAAAATTGTATCAAAATTGTTAAAAGTTTAAATTGTTTTTTTTTAAAAATCAGCTTTAAAGCTCTAAAAAACATGATCCATGTGACATTCTGTAAATCAAAGAGATGCTGGAGATGACCTACACGCTGCTGTAAGCCACAGCACACGACTGCTGATTGACCGTAAACAGCGTGAATCTTCTGAAACACATGATGTCCAGCGCTCAGCCCTGGAGAGAGGGAGCGCTCCACCCGAATGGAGTTCCCTCATCTTTTTCCTATTAGTGCGATTTTCATGTTCCTCCCTGGAGCGTGTGTGTGTGTGTGTGTGTGGTTATGATTGTTTAGAATGAGTGTGTAACAGTGTGTGTGGCTTTCAGGCAAACTATAAAGCATTGATAATAGCCCTGGCCAAATTACAAAATAAAAACGGACCAACAAAAGTTTGCTTTCATAATAGCACGTCGAGGGCTTATTTTTTTATACGCACACAATCAAACTGTTAATGTTTATGAGGCACTGGCAACGTTACAGTACATAAAATGGTGGTGTTTATTTATTACATTTGTGAACACAACTGAAGCCTAGCTATGAGGTATGTGTTCTCAAAAGCACTTTACTTTTAAAGGTTTTCTTTTTAAAGGTCTGCATTCAGCTGGACTCTAATTTGAAGTCTTTTTGAAATGTTTTTGATTCCGCTCTACAAGTACTACAATAATCAGAAATAAAATCAATCTGTCTATAAGAGCTGTGCTGATACAATGTAGAAATCTTCATATTATTGCAGATTCTGCGCACTACCTTTCAAAAGTCTGGGATAAATACGATTTGTTTATGTTTTTCAAAGAAGTCTCATGCTTACCAGTGCTGCGTTTATTTGATCCAAACATGCAGTAAAACTGTAACATTGTGAAATATTATTCCAATTTAAAATAACTACTTTGTATTTGAATACATTGTAAAATGTCATTTATTCCTGTGATGCACAGCTGAATTTTCAGCATCATTATTTCAGTCTTCAGTGTCAGAAATCATTCTAATATACTCATTTGCTGCTCAAGAAACATATTATTAATGGAGAAACAGTTGTGCTGCTTAATATTTTTTTTGTGGAAACTGTGATTCATTTTTTTCAGGATTCTTTGATGAATAGAAAGTTCAATAGAAATTATTTGACATGGAAATCTTTTGTAATGTTATCAATGTCTTTAAAAAAGCATGAATATACTTATCAGATATATTAAACAAAAACAAAATATTTTTTTAATGTTTCTGTTTAATTGTTTGTTTAATTATTCTGATTATTTACTTTTAACTACAAGGTATTCAAGGTATACATTTAGCCAATTTACTGAATCACTTCAGTGAATCGAGAGTCACTGAATGAGTCATCCAAATGATTGAGTCAGTGAGTGATGCATTAGTAACTTGGACCAAGACAATTGAGCCTTTCTGTATGATTCATTAAAAAATGGGAACAAACGAGTGTGACTTCATTCAGAAGCACTGTTAGAATGAGCTGTTCAGTCTTAATGCAGATCATCAAGAACCGCTAACGGCACCTAACGCCATGGAAATCAGTGCTTTACCACACATACCTCATCTGAATGCAGCCTTGAGTGATCTTAAAGTGACTCAAGTGTGAGTACTAATGATCCTTCCCTCAAATCGCAGCGGGACGGGGGCCTTGCTCCGCGTAGGCCTTTAATTGATTAATTGTGCGGGCCTCACTAACTGACATGCTGCTGCTGGTGAGAGGGTACGGCCCACGTTTGAAGTGCAGGCCTGCGGGATGTGTTTGAACATACCATAGAGAGATCGCTGCTCTTTGTAATGGACACCGCTCTGCGGTCTGATCGCGGCTCAGGGTCAAGCCAAAGCAAGCATACTGTTCCTCCCATTACCAGACTCAGCGAGAGATCTGGATACTGCTTCAATGATGAATTAATACAATGCAGATCTGACCAGGATTGCTCCTGTCCAATACAGCGGATCAGGGCTTTAATCCTGGCCCGACCGCACACTTGCGTAATGGAAGAGTCGGGATACCGTCATGAAATTCGTAACCCAATGTCAGTTTGACAACCAAAGAGACTGAAATGCTAATGGAGCAATTACATCATTCAGGGCTGTCTTTGTTTTCTGATAGATATGTTTGATCAAGAGGCTAACATTAGTTCTACAACACTTACCAAAAGGACAAAACCTAAAAAAAGGCGGTTTGAAGTGACAAGAAACATAAAGCCTGCGAAACACATTTTCTTTGATGCTCTGGCTATTAGATACTTTAGAAGTGTGTTCAGAAGTACTATCAAGTTGTGTTATTTTAAATGCAAAACATGCACACGCCAGCGAGACCTTGGGCTGAAGAGGACTGTAAAACAGCCATCATCTGGTGTCAAGGCAGGGAGAAAGGCTGCAGTTGGGTTTGAATCCAGTTTTAGTCTCATTTAAAGGAACAGTTCACCTAAAAATGTTTTTTTTTTTTGTGTGTGTGAGTTTTGGAGCTTCACATAATGCAAAATAGCAGTTTACATGCTCTTCAACCATTTCTCTTTGTGTTCCACAGAAAGAAATGACAGCGTACGGGTTTGGAACGACATGAGGGTGAGTAAATAATGAGTGAGTTTTCATTTTTGAGTGAACTAATCATATAAGAACCCCAACCCCAAGTTTCTCATCACCCAATAAAAGGAAGACAGAAAAATGATGAGAGGGAGGCAGAAAGAGAGAAAATTACGTCCTTCATCTGAAATCTCAAATGAAAGGCAGTGTGTTGGGCCTAAGGGCCAGACCTCTGATTTTCACTGTGGTCCTTTTGAAAGCATGCATTAAGCAGAAGACTGGGAGTGAGGGAAAAATAGAAAACAGAAATCGCTGCAATTTGTGTATGGGGGGAGGAAATAATTCCCTGGGAAATTTCATCAATACTGTTCCTTATTTATGAAAGAAAGCTTTAAACCAGCTAAAAAGAATGACTTATTGAAGTCGGAATGAAATGAAAATTCATGATCTTATTGTGAACGATTTACACTTTATTTTCACAATTTCTGTTCCTTTCCTACAGTCGACTGCAAACTCACATTCAGATCTGCCTCGCTTCAATCAACAACAGATTAATTAAACCAAGTCCCGTCTCTAAAATTACAAAGTGAAACGGCATATTACTGTTTTGAACAGACTATGAATGAGTTGTGAAAACAATTTCTTATAGACTTTAATCCTATTTCATGTTGTCTCTAAAAAAATATTTATTTATTTACTTGTATATTTATTTAAAAAACGCATTATTTTATTAATATGTCTGTTTTTTTTTCTTTTCTTTTTTTTTCTTAGATTTACATCCAGAGGTGCCCTTTCCGCCTCATGTATCTGGACTTCATATTCTGGAGTCTTGAGGTTATAGTCTGTTTTTATTTCATCTGTTATCACAATGCCCTGTGATTTTGCTGAAACGGGGCAAAGCTCGCGTGTTTGTGTGTGCGTGTCATGAAAGGCGGGAAAAGCAGACGTGCTGCGGCCTCTTTGATGCACTTTGAGTCAGGCACTCGGAATAGACACGAGACAAAAAACTCGGAGAGTTTGTGTCTGTGCAGCAACCACTAATGAACCGAGCACGACACTCCTTCACTCTTCAGTGACTCAAAGTCATTAATGTGTGCAAACTATCGAGCTGTCTGTCATGGCCAATGAAACTGGAAAAGATAGCTTCAAAAGAGCATGAAAAAAAAAACCCTGTCCTGAACTTCCTGAGCGATGCAGCCCTTCTCAGAGGGAAACAAAACACTCCGCCACATCTGAATCTCTGTTACAATTCTTCCCTTTCCAGAAAGAGGTGAAAAAAGCTGAAAAGGAGGGGATGTTGCATTGTGACCAATATGCTCTCCATATGTCTGACTGCAGCCGCTGTCTTTCAACCCGGCTCATGTTTTTATTTTTAATGGAATTTGGATTTTCTTCCACACATCTATTTATCTAGCTTTTATTCTCCGGGGATTTATACTTGTGTACTCAATGAGCGTACACTCGCTGCTGGGCCATCCGTTCACAGCTCAGGTTATTGATTGGTTGCTGTGTGAGACGAGACTGAATAATGACTTGAAGCACAACTTGAAGCCTCCTTGGCAGATGTCTAACACCAGCCACATCATCACCACCGTATAGACTATCATCCGTGCGTTGGTTGAAATTGCTATCATACGCTTCTATTCAGCATCGAGATGGCAGACGAAACCAAAGTTGGCACTTCATTTCATACCAGCTGGACTGGTACAGTGATATATGCTTAGCATCTGGCAATCTGCTTTATGACTTAAGCATCCATGTTTGAGTGAGAATTTTAGCATGATGATGTCCATCTGCCACTATAAAGGCCTGGTCGTTAGATCATAATAGTGACTGTGCGCTCCAGATTTTCCGAACTGATTGGAGAAACTTTATGAGCGTGCGTGTGTGCGAAAACCAGGGTGGTCTGGCTCTGAGTAGCTTGTGCGACCGTCACGACGGAACGGTTCTCGACGCGCTCCGACCGCTGTGAGACACTAGATAACAAAGACACCATTGATGCTGACCTTTTGCTCTTTGGTGAAAACCCCCTGACCTCTGACTTAAGCAAACACACAGAGATACACAGCATCCTGCGCTTTCAAACACACATGTAGACTCTCCCGTGTTGCAGTTCTGTGGAATGCATCTCAGGTGCAGGGCCTGCCCTGGTTCCAATTAGGCGAGTATAAATTAGCGTGACTTTCCCCTCTTCTATCCAAACATTCTCTTTCTCCCAACCCGTGCTATCTAAAACCCCCTTCTCTCCTTCCACACCTCTCTTTCAAGCCCCCTCCTCGTTCACTCATTCCCTGACCACCCTCCCATTCCTCACCACATAAATTTCCTCACTTTACAGCTAATGTCTACACTCCCTACCGACACACACTCCGTGTATGAAGTTTAGCAGGCGATATCTCGAGTGCTCTTTTATTGGGATCTATGCATATATAAATAAAAATAGAACAAATAGTATATAAAAATTAAATTCAATAAATAGTAATAAAGTAATTTGTTCCTCTTGTTTCCATCCTTATTACCAATGTAATGCTACATTTCTGAACACCTTTCCTGCTGCTTGAAATGTATCATTAAATGAGTCAATTTGCGAAATCTCAAGACATGGTTGAGTTCATACAATGAAGCCGCAGTGTATTATTTGTTTCTCACGAAAGCATTGTTATTTGTAAATTAGGTATTTTCCAGATGTTTTATATTGGGCAGCATCATTGCATAATGAGGTGGAATTATGTAAGGAGCAGTTTTTAAGCTACTTCCAAAAGGTAAATTTAATTTTAAATGTTGCCTGAGAAGTAACCCCAGCCCTTATTTTAAAACCATTTAAAATGGCCATTAAATGATGTGGAAGAGTTTTTTTGCAGACCCACCGTTATACCTCAAGAGACCACCAGAGATTTGCTATGGACTACCAGACCATTATTTTATTTGGAATGATTTTGCAGGCACTTACTCATGGACTCTGGTCCATTTTGTCTTTTTTCCTCCTGGTGAATGTATAAGCTATATACAGTATATATATATATGTATATACTTCCAATATGGAATTTTCTTTTCCTTTTTTTTTTTTACTAAAACCATAACCAATAACTAAAAAAAAACATAGATAGATAGATAGATAGATAGATAGATAGATAGATCGATCGATAGATAGATAGACCAAGGTAACCATATTTTACACCAAAAATACATTGCATAATACCATATTGTTACAACAATTTACTGTGGAAAATTGATATTATCTACCATTAAATTCACAAAAATTTAAATTTAAAAAAAGATTTTTGTGAAATAAACATTCTCCAGAGTATTTTCTGTTACAATCACTAAACCTAAATAGGCCTACAATTTCACGACGTTATATAGGTCTATTCTTTAGTCCCTTTGTGAACCATTGCACTTTTAAGGAAGTTTCCAAAGGGAGGTTTTCAGATTTAACAAAAAAATATTTTCACTCGAAGCTGGGACAGAAACACACTTCATCTTCCGTTTTTACCCTCCTTTTTCTCGCGCTCCACACTTGTCATACCTGTATTTACCTTTGTGCGCGCGCACGCTTTTCACCAGCGTAAACCGCAGCTTTTACAGGGAAAATAGCGAAAATAAGGACATTCACGGAGCATGTCCTCCCGGAACTTCAAAGGTTCACAGGAGTCAAATACTCCGAAGGCCTCACAAGTCTTTATATTTTCTTTCCACAGCCACTGTTTCATCTTAACTGCGCGCGAAACCTCCGCGTGCCCGCAGCGCGAGCCTTTCACGCGCCGCAACTCATCCGGAGGCGCGCAGAGAAAACACGAGCCTGGCCGCTTTATAGCCCTCCGGAGACCGATAAGCTCGCCCTGACCCCCTTAAATAAGAGAGAAGTGTGGTTCAGGTCTGGGTTTTACCTCCCCAAGGGGGGTTGAAAGGGAGGAAAGGACTGAAAGAAAGAGAAGAGGTGAGCCATGAAGGGTTTGGGGTTTCTGTGATTTGTAAACGCCAGACACATGTGAGGATAGATTAAAACTGCCTCTGAGAAATACATTCAGTAACGCGAACTTTCTCAAAAACAAAAATGTGAAATATGTCCAATATGGCAGTGTCTTTTTTTTATTTTTTTTTATTTTTTTACTATTAAACGATAGATAGATAGATAGATAGATAGATAGACCATGGTAATAGTTTATAGGACAAAATGCCATATCTTATTGTTACTTCAATATACTGTGGTAAACTGGTATTAGCTTCCACTAATATAAAATAAACAAATATATATATATAAGGATATTGTATTTTTTTTACAGTGTTTGTTTCACAATAGTAACAAAAATTTTAGCCGTGGTATTTTCTTGGAAAATGTAGTTTCTATAATCCCCAGGACTAACTCTAAAATGTACCATTTTAAGACCCATTGTGAACCATTTTCACAAAGTGCCCAAAATGATTTTTTTTCAGCTGTTTTGGGTGGTTATTAGGCTGTTGCTATGCGGTTGCCAGGTAAACTGGGTGGTTGCTTACTGGCTGAAACCAAAACACATCCACAAACAAATCCACAATTACATATAGTATGTATTTGGCAAGGGTTCCTTAAAAAAAAAAAAAAAAAAGATGAGTGAAATTGGAGAAGTTAGATTGTAAAAACATTCTTTTTGTACAAGCCATCAGTAACATACATTTTCACCATCTCATGTGAATTATTACATGGTGTCACCGTAATAGCAATAATAATAGTTACAGGTGGAACTTTCTTGGAGCAGGTGTGTGTTTTTTAAGAATCTGAAATTATTTAAAGCACTAAGCTTCTGTCCAGTTAGGATATCTCTAAAAACTCACTGGTAGAAGATACAGCAAAGTGTGTAGTTTGTAATGGCATGCCATATATGTGATACATGGAACACTTAATGCATATTTTACCTTGGCCTGGTCTTCACTCCTCCACTCAACCTCTCCGGTTAACCTAATAGTCAGATAAGGAGGTCAAACTTTCACCTTTGTTACATGGAGGCCTGTCAAGTACGGCCCCCAGCGCTCTCGCTGCCTTTCATGCAGACTCGTGGAATGCTGTTTTCCATCCGTCTCAATCCAGGAGGAACAACTCCGGCTTGATTTGGCGTGTGATGTATCCCACGCAACACCTGCGGCGTCCTCCAGGGCTTCCATCCATCAAAAGAGCTTTATTGTGCGCCTAGAACTGCCCCCAATGTAGAACAAAACTGGTTTATGTGTAAAGAAGATATATAAGGTATCAGCTCTTCCAACTTTCTGCTTTTGCCCACGAGTTTCTGAACTGATATAACTTTCCCATGGAGTTTCCCACCAGAAACAGATGTTTGGAGGGTGTGCAGAGCAACAAACAGTTTATAAATAATGGCAGTGCAGCGACTTCATTAAATGCGGTGAAGGATTAACAGTGATATTTCAGAGAATGTGTCATGATTAGACTTGACGTCAAAGTATCGGTTGAGTTTTGATTAATTTGGACTTATGCTCAACTCTTGGATATGCTCTTCACAGCTGTAAGACCTCCTATGAGTGTAGGCACAGGGAGTGTCGTATTCTATGACGGTGTTCCCATTGTGAATGGCAACTGTGTTGTGTCATTCAACAAAATGAGTTATTAAGACTCAAACACTTTGCTACTTTTGGCTCGGCAGGCACTGCGTCCGACATCATTAGTTATTGGCACACAACAACTGGTCTAAAGGTCTCACAGTCTACAGCAGACACCCTCCAAGTTTAGTGCTTCTAATTTCAACATGGTGGCTTTCCCCCCCTCGTTCGCATCCACTCTTCTGTTCCAGATCTCTGACAGGCGCGGGTTTTATTTATTCACATTTTGCTCAGGGTGCCGGTTTTACAGTTCCTTTGGGTAATGCAGAGTTAATGTACAACTTTCTGTTTTTTCCCTCCTTGCTCTTTAAACCTTCCTTAAGTGTTTAAACACCCAGGGTAATGACGTAGTGTTGTGAAAGTGAAAAACCATGCTGGAGCCGGAGACGCTGAAATGCTTCAGCAGTCCCTGAAGAGTGAAAGTGAATATAGGGGAGAGAGTCGGACAAGGGGGGGACAAAATGGAAAACGAGGTATTTAAAGAGGAGATTGAGTTAAGAATAACCAGAAAGAACAATAAAGAAATAGTTAGGGCCTCTGGAAACTAAAACTGGGCATCAATTCTGTTGCCAAAATCAAATTTCAAATTTAATTTGATTAAAATTAGATTTTATTTATGATGTGCATTTTGCTCATAAAAGAAATTCTCTTTCATCTGCTGTAGATCAGGAATCATGTAACTTGGTACATAATAAACAAAATTTAAAATAATATATATATATATATATATATATATATATATATATATATATATATGTGTGTGTGTGTGTGTGTGTGTGTGTGTGTGTGTATGTATATACATATACATATGATCAAAGAAGGCTGTGAAAATTAATCTGCATTGTTTATCCTTTTAATCTTTTATTTAAAAAATTCACAAAAATCTAACCCTTTCATTGGATAATAAGAATTTAAAATGGGGGAAATATCATTATGAAATAAATGTTTTTGTCTAATACACATTGGCCACAATTAACGGCACCCTTTTATTCAATACTTTTTGAAACCTCCATTTGCCAGTTTAACAGCTCAATGTTCTCCTATAATGCCTGATGAGGTTAGAAAACACCTGACAAGAGATCAGAGACCATTCCTTCATCCAGAATCACTCCAGACCCTTTAGATTCCCAGCTCCATGTTGGTGCTGCTTCTCTTCAGTTCACTCATTTTCTACAGGGTTCAGGTCAGAGGACTGGAATGGCCAGCAGAAGCTTGGTTTTGTGCTCAGTGACCCATTTTTGTGTTGTTTTTGAGGTTTGTGTTTGGATTATTGCACGGTTGGAAGATCCAAACATGGCCCATTATAAGATTTCTAACAGAGTCAGTCACTTATTGATTTTTTATCTGTTGGTATTTGATAGAATCCATGATGCCATGTGTCTAAACAAGATGTCCAGGACCTCCAGCAGAAATATAGGCCCACAACATCAAAAATACAGAAGTATATTTCATTGTACACATGGGCTACTTTTTATTCCTGTGTTCACCAAACCCATCTTGAGTGTTTGCTGCTAAAAAGCTCATTTTTTAGTTTCCTCTGACCATAGAAGCCAGTCCCATTTGAACTGAATATGCTGGAGTTTGTTTTTGGATGAGCGAGGAGAATTTTTCTTGAAACCCTCCCAAACAACATGTGGTGATGTAGGTGCTGTTTGACAATTTTTTTTAAAGGTTTTCTGACCCCGAGACTCAACTATTTTCTGCAATTCTCCAGCTGTGTTCCTTGGAGTCTTTAGCCACTCAAACTCTCCTTCTCACCGTGCATTAGGACGATATAGACACACGTCCTCTTCCAGACAGTTTCATTCTTAATTTTTGCCCTGATGGTAGAAATGGGAGTTTTCACTGCTCTAGCTCTTTTCTTAAAGCCACTTCACTAATTTGTGAAGCTCAATTATCTTTTGCTGCACATCAGAAATATATTCTATGGTTTTTCTCATTGTGATGGATGATTAAGGGAATTTGGGCTTTGTTTTCCCTCCTATTTATATTTCTGTGAAATAGGAAGCCATGGCTGGATAATTTCATGTTCATAATCACCCTGGAGTGCTCAAAATTGTGAATATGAATGGGAATATACTTCAGAGATATTTTACTCATAAGAATTTCTAGGGTTGCCAATAATTGTGTCCAACGTATTTGTATTTGAGAAAAACATTTATTTCATAAATGATATTTCCCCCCCATTTTAAATTCATAAACATTTTAGTAATAAATTTCTGCCGGTCGCGGCAGTCGTTGTGTGAAGGCCTCCTAGTGTAAAGACCGAAGAGTGTAAAGACCATCGACTCTACCGTGCGACTCCACCGGGCAGGGAAACCGACAAGGCATATAAGTATCGCTTTTTATTTTTCCTCTTTCCTACTACTTGTTTCACTTCTGTTTCAGCTTTTATAACCATTTCTTACTATGTGTAAGTAAGTTGTTGCTGTTTTTTTAATTTTTTTCAGCATGTGTTTGGCTCAGTGTTATTTTTTAGGATTACTGATAAACTAATGCAGTTTGATTTGTATTTGTTATCTATTTTAGTTTTAGTCACAGTTGTAGTAATGCTGTCATTTTTTTTTTTTTTTTTATTATGTCTGCATAGTGGTTTTTTATTAAGTTTTAGTTTTATTTAATTTGAGTTATTTTAGTACTTCAACATACTAAATGGAAATGAAATAATATATATATTGAATTTATTTATGTGTATATGTGTGTGGTTTAACATACACATATGTCGTTTCTTTTTTTTTTGGTGTTTGGCTTAGTGTTATGTTAGAATCATTATTATACTCATACCTTTTGTTTTTTTTTAGTATTTTGAAATGTTTTTAGCTTTATTTTTAGTTTTCATTTAAATGTGTAGTTTTGAAATGTTGTTGTATGCATTTGCCATTTTCATTTAATTTCTTTATTTTCTTAAATGTGTATATATAGTATTTATAGATTTTTAACTTTAAGTTTTAGTTACTTTTTCTTATAAATATATATATGTATATATATATATATATATATATATATATATACACACACACACACACACACACAGTATATATGTATATTCCATCCATCCATCCTGTAATATATTAGAATATTCCATAACTGAACATCATGATTACTTGATGTTGACTCAATAATACATTCAGTGAAGGATTCATCAGACTGATTCACCGTATAATTACTCATTAAAAAGACTGGCATAATAGAGTCATTTGTTTGTGAACGCACTATGCTGGTTGCACTGTACAGCAGGTTTTTGATTCACTAAAAATGGCAGACAGCATAAGTGCAGCATGCGTTCTGAACTAATATTGTTATCGTTCTTTGTGTGAATGGGTCTTAAAGGGGTCATTGTTCCAAACCTGTATGAGTTTCTTTCTTCTGTTGAACACAAAAGAAAATATTCTGAAGAATGTTGCTAATCAAACAGCTGTTGGCTGGTAGCCATTCACTTCCAAAGTATGGGGGAAAAAAAGAAAAAAAAAAGGCAGTGGCTATTTACACTAAGTGCAAATAGCATATTTTCTTAGCGATAGATACTATTTACACTAAGTGCAAATAGCAATAGGTTCTATTTACACTATGTTCAAATAGCAAAATTTTCTGCTATTTATATACTACTTACTGCAAATAGTGGCAATTATTTGCTCCTCAGTATTGTAGTACATTATAAAACAGTAGGCAATAATAATGTATTGAGTGTAAATTATAGTTTTAATTCAAATTATTAATTGGATGCCACCTTATTGGGACAATAAAGCCCTCCCTACACGTACTCTAACCCTACCCGATACTTTATTTTCAAGTTTTTGTTTATTTCCTTAATTTTTATTGAAAATAAATGCCTTTCCGATGCGATCGGTAAAGGGCGTGTTCGAACTCGGGTCGGTCACATCAAAAAGCACGCGCCTTACCATCTACGTCACTGAAACTGATATAAAACAAGCGTCTTTTTTTCAGTGGTGACTATCCCAATCACACGTTGGTGGGCGGCGTTAGTGTAAATAGCCTCTGCCAACAAGGCGGGCTATTTGCACTTAGTGTAAATAGACACTCCGAGAAAGGCATGGTTACCCGCAACTGGTTTGGTTACCAACACTTTTTCTATATAGTTCGTGTTTAACAGAATAAATAAATTCATACAGGTTCGGAACAACACAAGGGTGAGTAAAAGATGACAAAATTCAAAATTTTGGGTGAACTATCCCTTTAAGAACATTCAAATTAAAATGAAGAACTATAGAATGGTTTGAGGCTTGTTTCAACAAGTTAATTTTCCCTGCATTTTTCCCACCATCTTCAACAGGACCCAGAACTCAAAATCTAATTAGTTTGGAGCTACCGCACACTTCATGTTCGAGAGTTTACATTCATTCATTTACACTTAATGTTGTGAGCCCCATATGTTCTTGATCTCCCGGGCTCTCAGAAACTTCATGGAAACATCTGAAGATCAAATGCATGGGCTGCAAACAGTGCAAAAGAGGCCTACAAAACAGGAGATAACTATGTTAGACAAGGGTTACTTCCTTCCTCAGAGATCAATACAGTCTCGTTGCCCTCTGTTTAGTTCCAGCGCTTCCTTTGCTTAATTCTGTTTTTTCCTTGATATATAAAAGTGATTGGCTCTCTCGCTGCCAAAACGTGTCCTGCACGGCTGTAAAAAACAGCTTCCCCACAGCAGCTTTTTCAAATTTGGGGCTTGTGACACTGCCAAAAGCCACAAATTACCCCCCTCTAGCAACAGCGAATTAGGAACAATTTTCTGTTTGCTATAAAAAATGGGAAAAAGAAAGGCAAGGGTAAAATATAGCTTACACCAGAGACCACCAAGGCAGGCAGCACAGAAATGAAGTGCATACTCGCCCTGCTGACGGTTTGGGTGGCAGGGTGGCATTTGGCATTTCATGCACTTGCTGATACTCGTAGTAATCAATTCGCTAAAACATGGTGTAATGTTTCAGCTCAGTGAGGTCACGCTGAGAGAGAGCAAGACCGGCATATTAATATCACGCCTTGATGGGGAACAGGCATTTTTTTAAATGAGGGATTTGAGACCGATTGTACAGGAGAAAAGATGTTTTACACCAAATCCTCTCTGGTTTTCTTTGAGCTTGGTCTATTGGATTAAGGATCAGAAGGGAATAAGCAGACTTTTTTTCATCTGATATAAAGTGTGAGGTTTGGCTAAGTGTCCACTATGCATGCCAACTCATGATTTTTCCCTTCCAGAACTTGTTCCAATGCCTTTTAAAAGTCCAGGTCCAAGTTCTTCTGCACTGCTGTAGACGTTAACGTAGACGAGCGGAAAACCAAACCAAAGCGTAAGGTTGAGGTTGAGGAATTGGTGAGGTTAAGAGCCAATCTCCTGCTGCAGCTCGCTGCTGGTGGTCCACAAACCTCATTCAGCTCCCATAGCAACACCCAGTGACTGAGGGTGAAGGAGACCTCGAATAAACCACCTGACCATAGGCAGCCCGACCATCACCACGTCAGCATAATCAGGCTTTGGGCCCATTGAAAAAACAAGGCAACAGTAACCAGAGACTGAAACGCACATTAACCCGGTTCTGTAGCCTCTGACCCATATGTTAATTATACTTCCTGTTCCCTTCCTGATTACATGACAGCAGATTTTTAGCTCATTCACAAAGGAATCAGCTAATTCTGCAACTGGAAGCAGCACCACTTGATGCCATTTGTTCAGTTTTTAGTCGAAAATCATTTTTCATTCAAGAAACATCACGTTGTTTTGTTGCACAAGCTATTGTTGACTATTTTCAGCAGTGCCATTGGCTTCCAATAGGGATGCAAAGAGGCTTTGTTTGCAATAGCATAGGCCTGCTACCATGCTACTCTCACTACTATTACAGTATATAGTATACAGGTGCTGGTCATATAATTAGAATATCATCAAAAAGTTGATTTATTTCACTAATTCCATTCAAAAGTGAAACTTGTATATTATATTCATTCATTACACACAGACTGATATATTTCAAATGTTTATTTCTTTTAATTTTGATGATTAGAGCTTACAGCTCATGAAAGTCAAAAATCAGTATCTCAAAATATTAGAATATTACTTAAGACCAATACAAAGAAAGGATTTTTAGAAATCTTGGCCAACTGAAAAGTATGAAAATGAAAAGTATGAGCATGTACAGCACTCAATACTTAGTCGGGGCTCCTTTTGCCTGAATTACTGCAGCAATGCGGCGTGGCATGGAGTCGATCAGTCTGTGGCACTGCTCAGGTGTTATGAGAGCCCAGGTTGCTCTGATAGTGGCCTTCAGCTCATCTGCATTGTTGGGTCTGGTGTCTCTCATCTTCCTTCTTGACAATACCCCACAGATTCTCTATGGGGTTCAGGTCAGGCGAGTTTGCTGGCCAATCAAGCACAGTAACACTATGGTCATTGAACCAGCTTTTGGTACCTTTGGCAGTGTGGGCAGGTGCCAAGTCCTGCTGGAAAATGAAATCAGCATCTCCATAAAGCCTGTCAACAGAAGGAAGCATGAAGTGCTCTAAAATTTCCTGGTAGATGGCTGCGTTGACTGTGGACATCAGAAAACACAGTGGACCAACACCAGCAGATGACATGGCAGCCCAAATCATCACTGACTGTGGAAACTTCACACTGGACTTCAAGCAACATGGATTCTGTGCCTCTCCACTCTTCCTTCAGACTCTGGGACCTTGATTTCCAAATGAAATGTAAAATTTACTTTCATCTGAAAAGAGGACTTTGGACCACTGAGCAACAGTCAGGTTCTTTTCTCCACAGCCCAGGTAAGATGCTTCTGACGTTGTCTCTGGTTCAGAAGTGGCTTGGTAGCCCTTTTCCTGAAGACGTCTGAGCGTGGTGACTCTTGATGCACTGACTCCAGCTTCAGTTCTCTCCTTGTGAAGCTCTCCCAAGTGTTTGAATCGGCTTTGCTTGACTGTATTCTCAAGCTTGTGGTCATCCCTGTTGCTTGTGCACCTTTTCCTACCCAAATTCTTCCTTCCTTTGCGAGTGTGTGAGAGCACAAGAAAATTCACTAGTGTAAATGTGTCCAGCTGTCTTTAGCTCGCCCACATACTCTTTCATGCAGTAGATGGAAAGATTCCTGTTATTGGCTCTGAATAACTGCCTCAACTTTGCATTTAATATGCTTTGATACAGCACTCTGTAAACAGCCACACCTTTCAGTAATGACCTTCTGTGACTTACCCTCTTTGTGGAGGGTGTCAATGTTCATATTCTGGATCATTGCCAAGTCAGCAGTGTTCCCCATTATTGTGGTTTCAAAGAACAAGAGATACCCAGAATTTATACTGTAGGGATGGTCATTTATTCAAACTCAAATGTAAATATTCTAATATTTTGAGATACTGATTTTTGACTTTCATGAGCTGTAAGCTCTAATCATCAAAATTAAAAGAAATAAACATTTGAAATATATCAGTCTGTGTGTAATGAATGAATATAATATACAAGTTTCACTTTTTGAATGGAATTAGTGAAATAAATCAACTTTTTGATGATATTCTAATTATATGACCAGCACCTGTATATAGTTTGTTAAAAAAATTGGACACGTCTACTCATTTTATATTCCTATAATTATAAAAAATAACTTTTATCGCATAAAATAAAAGTAGGGGAATTTTTTAGTCACCAGAAATGTTAGAAATGGAATTATAGCTTAGTAAATGCATATGTTTGTTTTTAATTAGTACGTTTTTAAATAGTAGTATGCTACATATCACATGAACTGCTATTTTGCATTTTAGTGGTGTCTTGCATGGTTGTTTTGCATATTTTATTCAAAGAAATTACACTACGCTCATAAAAATAAAGGTACCTTACTGGCATCTATGCTCCATAAAGAACCTATAACATCAATGGAACCTTTCAATTTCACCAAAATTTCTTTAAAATTAATTACTGCAGAAAAAAGCTTCTTCACATTAAAGGCTGGAATACACTACAATTTTTTCCCCCAATTTACAGTTTGGATGAGTTGATGCTATAGTTTCTGAAAGTCAGAGCAGTCTGGAGATTTGAACTGACAGATATCATAGAAAATAGCCTAGTGTATGATGGTCACAGACTTAGATTTTTTAGCTTCAGACTGTGATTCTATCCAGTTGGAGGAAATCGAACATGTTTGATATTTTGAGCCGATTTTAGAATGCATATTGTTTTCATTTGTCAAGCGTCTCCTAGCAACAAGATGCACATTTCCGTGTGAGTTTGTTGTGATTGGAAAAGTCTTAAAGTGACTTTTGTGACTATTACAATGTCGATAAGTGTATGATGCCCAGTGTTTTAAAATCTGTTTAGATTTTAAAAGTCGTGTACTGTATTCCAGCCTTAAGAAAAAAAATTGTTCTTTTAAGAACTGCCCTCTTAAGGGTTCTTTGGGAAAAACAAAATGGTTCTTAATGGCATTGCTTCAAAACCCCTCATTTGTCATTTTTATTTTAGCTATTTAGAAAGTGACTAAAAACATACATTTGTTTTAAAAAAACAGTGTCGCTGCATTTACTTCTGGTCCGTAATATTGGTAATGGAGGATGAAGTCAAGCACATTGCCTTGTGCACAATATGCATAAAACATACTACAGAAAGAATACTATGTTAGTGTGCTGTTTGTAAACACCAGGTTTCTTTACTAAGCCTGAGCATCAGGGCTCCATGTGCATGGAAGCAGCAGGGTGCTTCAGAGGTTAGCAGACAACCATACACCACTTCTGAACATGGACACATTAAGCAGCCCTAATTAAATTTCTCATTTTCTTTCCCTACGGGCCATTTGTACTTCCTTTTTTCTCATTCCATCTCTACCATTGCCGTTCATTCATCTGCTCTGCCCATTGGTGAAGGAGCATGGCTGAGGTGTTAGCTCATTCCCCTTCTGGGTGGCTTTCCTGCAGTATTTCACTGTCATCTACTGGCAAATTGATTTTGGCAAAGAAACCAGCTGGGGTGGGAATGAGGAGGGGGCATACGCATACACACATTTCCCACATACGTATTGAAAAACACTGGCATACGTGTGCACGCAAAATGTATGTGCACTACTTGGTCACCCCTGAAATAAATAGCTGGGCAAAATAGTGAGCAGAGGCCCCTTGTTCTGGAAAAAGGACTCACTGACGAAAAGGCAAAGGGTGGAGGTGTGGGGTGATTTATAACTCAATTCAGTGCAAATGGAGAGGCAGAGCAAAAGCTAGCAAAAGCACGCGTGTGTGTGTGTGTGTGTGTGTGTGTGTGTGTGGTGCTGGCGAAAGTGTGTGTGAGCGGAACTGATCATTTATGTGACATCAATGGCTACATCAAGTGCTGACATCATACAACATCTCCCCTTTCATTAAGGACGTGCATCACTCTGTCATAGTCGTATTAGTAGATCGTTATTGTCCCTTTAAAGGGCAATTATGTTGCAGCGTCCGATTAAAAAAAGACTGTTTACACTTGGTATTAACAACCGTCTCTGGTGATCCGATCACAAGTGGACAGCTGAGACTGACTGCTGTTTACACCGGGTGTTTACATGCCTCTCAAATGTGTCTTTGGTGACCACTTGTGATCAGATTTCATTATGGCAAGGGTCACTTACTATGTCAGTGTGTTGCCTCTAGCTGATAAAGTGGCAAAAGTCAACACTTTATTACAAATGTGATGTTTCGGCCAGAATGATCATTGTTGTATTAGTGCTTCACTCAAATTCCAACTCGTATCGTGGATGAAAAGAGAGTTTGAAGTGTGTAGGGAAATTCGAGCTCTAGTTTTAGGAAAAAGCTTTCATTGTAGAAACATTTTCAGACTGCTTCTTTATCTGATTCTTCAATCAGATCTGGTCTAAAATACAACCTGTTTCTAATAATAGACTATCCAGTTTTTCAGCTGTCTTGTTTCCAGAGATATTTTCCCATTTATTTTTTATGTGTAGGAATTTTCTTTTTCACTAATTCTTCAATAAAGAATGGGTCTTTTTTTGTTTGTTTGTTTATGTGAAGCAGTAGAACTTAGTTTGGGTAGCGCCATATTTAATTTTGACAGGAATGAAAATGAAGCTGTGAGGAATAAAGGACAGTTTGTTTATTTTATTGTACTGTTTTTTGCCTCTTTAAAAAAATAAAAAAAATAAAACACACACACTGGCCTGCATCTGCGTAAATGACCTTTAACTCAAGCAAGATTAACCCAAAATGACAATTATGCAATTATTGACTCAATCATGTCATTCCAGGCACAATTTCTATTCATCTTTGAAACTGAATATAGAGAGACAAATGAAGATGGAGATATTTCTTTTCCTCCATTGAAAGTCCATGCTTCAAAAAGTATGTAAAACATCATGAAAAATTAATCTTAATAAATTGATGTACTTTATGTGTGTCGGTCAGTGTTTGTTTAATTAAAAACATTCTAATTTGTGTTCTGAAGATGAACAAAAGTTATATGGGTTTGGAACAACATGAGGGTAAGTAAATGATCATTTTATTTTTTGGGTGAATTATTCTCTACATTGCAATTAAATTGTATTGCTGTATATTGTAACACTATAAAAACTGCTTTTGTCAGAATGATGGGACTTCTGTATGTACTTAACATAAACCCTTATTGGTTTTATTTTGTTTATTTTTACAGATTTTGCTTATTTGTATATTATTTTGAAATTTTAAACAATTAAAAAGTGAAAGGAAAAAGTGTCTCAATCATTAAGTTGACACAAGGAAAAATATTTCACCATCTTATAGATAAAATTTTTAAGGCAGCAAGGTAACGAATGTGCTTAAGATTAATCAACTCATTAAGTTGAAATGTTTTTTTTTTTTTTTCAAATTGACATGATTTCATTTGTTAAAACAATGTTAAAACAACATTGACTGGACTTGAAAATAAAAATAATAAAAATAAACGTATTTATAGGGTGTTATTTCAACAAGAAATTTATTGTAAAGGTAACAAACATTTTAAGGCAGCATGGAGTAACTTTTATTTATTTTTTATTTTTTTTAAGTTGACTCAATTTTTACCGTGCATGGAAACCCGCTGTGGGATTATGGGTAGAGTAGTAACTTAATTTTTTTTTTTTTTTTTGAAAGACTAGATGTGATCGTTAGAAATCACTTTCTGGAACAAATGGATTTTAAATGAATGTCTTTATTTCACTCCTCGAATCACTTTATTACCTTCACAGCTCAAATGCAACAAAATAGACCTCAAACACACAGGAATATTATGAGGGAACAGATTTTTCCTTTTCAGGAAGCTGCTTGGAAGGAGCAGGATTTCCCACAGAGCACCTCTGCAGCGCTGCGTGCTGGAGGAGAGACCTGCGCGAGCTGGTACAGGCTTTGAGCAATGACTTTAACCATCCTGTTTGACTTGGCATGAGGAGACAGCAGAAAGCGCTTCTCGGGTCAGGTACAAGCAGACCTTTAAACGGAACCTGCTCGTTCACTCCCTTGTAAAAGCAAACCGTATCGGAGGGTAGAAATATGAATTATAATACGTCATTGCCAATAAAGCGCGGGACTCGGGCGCGCGCTCGCGCTGGCAGCCCTGCTGGAGGGTGTCAAATAAAGAGCAATTCATCTCAATCACAATATTATTAACATGCTTAATGTGACACTGATGGAGCGTGAAGTGGAGTTTTCACAGATGACGTATTCAATTTCAGACCATAAATGTAGGGCTTATTATGATTTCTGTCTTCGTACGTGAAATGACTTGTTTTGTCTTAAGTTATGGGTCTTAGACAGCCATTTGACTGGAGAAAATAATCTCGCAGATTGTTTTTGAGGATCACAAACTGTGGCAGCTGGGAAAGACGATAGTGTTCAAGCGAGATGTGTGAGCTGAGTCACAGATACGCAGTGATGGTCACTGTAGAAATAAATATTTGTCTCTATATCACTGCTGGGACGCGGCTAAATAGAGGCAGTTATTCAGAGCCAATAACAGGAATCTTTCCATCTACTGCATGAAAGAGTATGTGGGCGAGCTAAAGACAGCTGGACACATTTACACTAGTGAATTTTCTTGTGCTCTCACACACTCGCAAAGACACACTCCTTTTGTTTCCTTTATTTTGTCAGGTGCAGCGGGGCATCTCAGGTTGGCCTTAACTTTGGTTCTGGCTCTTCTGCGCTTGTTTTCTTTTTCTTTTCTCACACATGAATCCAGTACAGTCCATTTAGGCATATAACTTTCAAGCTCATTGTCCAGTCATATGAATTAAAGAAAGACTGGAAAACGTCAAACACCAAAGCGCAGGTTAAATCCAAATAAACAAGATTTCAAATGCAGCCAAAGCATTACGGTGAAATTCAAGGCAGTCACGGGGTTTACAGACAAAATAACCCTTTCCCTCAGTTTGATAGCTTATATGAAAGCAGATATTTGACGTTTTATTTACACAGGCTAAAATTAAAAATGCTGCTTTATGTCTGAATTTGGAACTATCATTGTAATCGTTTTATTCAGATCTATAGCCTATATGACAAATAATGTCATTGTGTGCCAATTGAGAGAGTCCATTCTAACAAAGACACACACTGAAACAAAATCATTCAGTTGCAATCCCCACTTCAACAAGAGCATTTCACTGCTAAACCAATAATAAAATATACAGGCGTTATAGTGGCGCTGAGAAGGTCATCAAACAGAAAGCAGGATCAAGGCACGTGACTTCAGTATCCAGCTGAGATGAATTCCTCCAGTCATGACAGAGTGGTATACTCCAGATCACGAACTCCTTTGCTTGCATGATATTCATTTAGTGATACAGCACACAGTTTATAAACAGTGAGGGACGCGAAACGCCATTGCGTGTGACATTTGACTCTCTCGTGGTGTTTTGTTACTTAGCTATAAGCCTACCGTATTATGTTTTATTAAAAATGTATTTGAATAATTCCGACAATTTCCGAGGCATGGATTTGCTGTACTGTTTGTCAATATGATAAAATATTAGGGATGGACTTTTTTTAATTTGAGAAAATATTTGAAACGCCACTCTGCAACATAAAATGCATAATTCTCAAATGGGCTATTTATAGAAATTCGAATTCTTTAACTCGTTATCAACGTTCTAGTAGCTATTAATACTAATAAAAATAACAATAGGCTAGTAAAGTGACTATTCTATTTATTATAAAACAATTATAGGCTTATACTCAGCGATGTGGTAGATCTGTGTCGCACACATATATAAATAAATATGAATAGCTATATTTAGATAAATAGGCTACAGTACACTGGTTTTAACTCTTATTTTCCTGCTCCTATCATAGACACACTGCCCTCTGCATTATCTTTATTGCTTCTAGTTGGAAATACCAGTGCTTGCGTGTTTTTTTCATTTCCATTCCCATAAAACTGTGTTAAGTTGACATTCTCTTGCATGCAGATTAAAACGCATTGCGTAACTGAGGGAATATTTTGAAACTTAGCAATCATATGCTCTTATGACATAAAACTCATAAAAACAGCACACTGCACAGTAGCCTACACATAAAATAAAATATGTAGCCTATACTTCAAAAGGGTGTCATTATACCTCATTCCGAATCTGTGGCCTGTTGTTTCCCAGCACAAGTATAAATTCTTATTGAATCATTTTATGAATTTGGTGACTGTGTAATTTTGATTTGATTATGAAATCATACAAAATCTTTCTAATCATTTCAAGCAAAAATGGAGAGCCCAAGATCCTAGCAAAGCACTCTGAAGAGGGATCAAAGACTTGCGGTCATGTGATGATGGCTGTATATGCATAATGTGTAGAGCTTTTGAAATCGACTGTTAAATGATTGTCAGACTTACAGGAGTGTGAATATACACCTGAGTCAGAGTCAGCTGTAAAGACTCTGCTGAGCGTTTGGAGATGATTATTTACAATGTGCACTCAGATGGAAATCTGCTCATGCTCGGGCGAGATACTGTATATTTGTGAAGCGCATTTGAGACTGATCCGGTTGATTATTTCCGCTTAACAAGCTTAAATAAATAAACCGACACGAGTGGACACGTGTTATACTTCAATTTTTTAAAGCTTATTTATGATGGAGATATAGGCTAAATGAACGACCATTTAGATCTATGCAGTATCAGAAATAGGCTATAAAACTTTGTGACAATATAAATGTCCTCCTGTAAATGATTTTCAGGGCCATTTTACGACTATCAGGGAATTATTTTAACCATATAAAATGCCATTCGTTATGTCCAATACTTCAGTTGAACCAGTTCAATAAATTCTGAATGCTAGCCTAATCATGATTATGGCTCTTATAAAATCACATAAAACGTACGAGATAGCTACTATTTAAAAAACCCTCCCATAATCAATACAAAACCTTTGGCCTAGATTATTATCTAGATTTTCATCAAATGTTAGATAATTGACTTTTTGCTCTCACGTTTTAGATGTGTGAGGCATTATTGTAACTTTCTAAGTCCTGGTTTATTTCTGACTTTACACACACACACACACACACACACACACACACAGATTGTGTTTATTTATGCCTATGCGTGTCATAGTTATCATAATTCCTAATGTTTCATTCATAGTAATGAGAATAATTCACATTATTGAAAATGTGATAATGGATAATAACAATTAATGAATTTAAAAATGTTAGCAATCGATATCTTACCTGATCTTACCTTTTTTGGGCGGTTGCTTATTTAACTGTTTATTCTTGTTGAGAAATGAGTGAGACACGTCTGGAAAATAATGGCACTGTATTTACAGCACATTTAAAGAGAAATTTTGCAAGTAAAACGCAATTTGTCTTACAACACAATCTTATAACCGTCTTCTGGTTGTATTTCTTGTTCATGCCAAATCATGAACAAATCACGACATTTCTTGTCCGTTTAAAAAAGTCAATTTTATTTCCGTCAAAACGCGAAAAGGAAATTCGTCATTTAAATAATCGATTCGTTCGATATTTAATCATTCCAATAAAATAACATGCATCAATAAACAATTTCAGCATGTAACACTTCAACACTTCACTGGATGAATTCCTGACAGAAATTAAAAATTCAAAAGTTCCTTAAAATATTCGAAAACATTCGATGCGATGCTTTACACACTTTTATACCTCGGGATAAATGAAATGATTCCTGAGAAAAAAAACAAAACAAAAAAAAAACAATAGTTTCGTGTCCAAATATGCGCTGCTAGTCATTGACGCTAGCCAGGTGTCTGTGTTTAGTGGACAAATCCACGTGGCTGTGCACATCTTGCAGCTTCTGGTACTCGTACTGAAAATTAAAGACCCGAGGGAAGCCCACTGGATTGAACAGTGCTGAGGACGCGTATGGAGAGGTCGGGGCCATTGCGCAGGCGAGGCCAGGGTTGACAGGCTCCATGGCCACTGTTTGAGACTGTGGGAAAGACTTGGCTGTGACAGAGTTCCTCGAGAAAAGCGTGGACAGCGCCGGTAAAATGCTCCCAACAGGTGGCACGCCGATGGGTTGATGGAAGCCAAACGGGTAGATATCCAGCCCCGGTAAATGAGCGCAGGACGCGCTGAGCCCGTACGCGCCGTAGCCGAGGTTAGGAAAGCCACTCGGCTGCAGCGCCTGATCTTTGAACACGCCAAATTTGAAGTGCTGCCGCTTAAATCGCTTCCTCCTCCGCAGGAAACTTCCGTTCTCAAACATATCCGATGAATTGGGATCCAGAGTCCAGTAATTCCCTTTCCCGGGATTACCGGGCTCGCGTGGCATTTTCACGAAGCAGTCGTTTAGGGAGAGATTGTGTCGGATGGAGTTCTGCCAGGCTGGGAACTTCTCTCGGTAGTACGCAAACCGGTGGCTGATGAAGTCGCATATCTCGCTGAGGGTGAGACGCTTCTTTGGGCTCTGGAGGATGGCCATGGTGATCAAAGCGATGTAGGAATAGGGCGGTTTCACCGAAGTGCTCTTGCTCGAGCTTGAGGGACACATGGAAGATGGGACGTGGTCCTTATCCTCCCTCTTATGAACCTGGTCGGATGCAGACAGAGCTGAGGGCGAAAGATGTTCGTCTCCAGACTCCTTGCCACCCTCTCCAACCACGTCGACAACGAGGTCATCCATTAAATCAGTGTCCAGGGTCATAATCCACAAGTTGGAGACGCGAAACGGGTTCTAAACAAGCAGATGGCAACGCGCGGGAGTCTTAAACTCTCCTTCGCTTGAAAAGGGCTGTTCCTGGTTCCTCGGAACACCCTGTATGGAAGATGGATGATAAAGAGACGAGCGCGCTAACAACACAAGATTTAATTTGGCCACACAGGAATCCTCACCATTCAAGCGCAGGAGGTCTGGAGAGCTGCGCTTGCAGCAATGTCCATCGTCCACTCCAACGCAACTGGATTCCTGCAGCTGTTCGGGAATCGGATGACGATGATGTCATGACGAAGTTCTCAGGAAGAAGCTCCACTCCAATGAAAACAGGGCAACTTTACCAGGTTCTGTCCGCAGACAGTCCTCTGGAGGCCCCATGACTGATATCATGTCACTCAAGTCGCTTAACTTTGATATGAATTAGACAAACTACACTGCCTGCTCCTTTGACTGCTCGACATAATCAGGTAGCCTATTGTGTTTGAATTGACAGAAAATATTAAAAGCATGCACTAATAAAAGTGAGCATGAGCATGTCCTTCTTTCATTTGCTGAGATGAAAGAAGGACAGTGACATGCTCACTTTTATTGGTGCATGCTTTTAATATTTTCTGTCAATTCAAACACAATACCTGATATGTCGAGCAGTCAAAGGATTTGTCATTTTTTTTGGAAATCTAAAGGAATTACTAGAAATTAAATCTACCAGCACCAAAAGATTAGTTTAGCCTATGCTTATTTTCTATTCACGAAATAGCTTTTACATGCAAATCGACCAGGTTTATTGAAAATTGCTGAATTAGGGCAAAAGCTAAGAAATGCATAACGTAACATAACATGCGAATTGTGTATCCTTGAGATCTTTTTTTTTTTTAGCCATGCAGCAAATTTAGCAAATCAGTTGACGGTATTCATATTGCACAAAGTGGTAGGCTATATTATTTGGTGTATTGTCATCATAATTTATTCATTAATATTTAATATTCTTTATTATTTGTATCCGCATTGTTTTATAGCCTATCATAAATAATGAATAAGAAATGATTAAATAATATTAATAATGATTGATAAATAGCCTACTGAACAGCATTTAGATCAAACATATCATTTTATACTAGTTTAAATGTTTTTATTAGGCCTATTTGAGCTATTGTTAAATCCAGATATTAAATATGATACAACAATTAGCCTAGCCAAATATAGGAAATACTGGAGACCATTAAAACCAATAAAAGATAAGTAAAATGACAGCACAATATGAATCAGCCTACATGTCATTCAGCTTTGAAGCAATGAGGCTAAAATAAGAAACAGATTTATTATAGGCTAGGCTATTTATCATAAGGTGCCGTATATTGTATTTGATCTTCGCACATATGTTTCCTCTATCTTGCATTTCCCATTGCGCTTATTCTAGGTATTTTTTTTTTTTATGATATGGTGAAAATTAGCTATATCATATAAAATTGTCGGGTCATTCAGATGAAAGTGAACCATTTTCGCTCGCAATTGGCTGCTGAAGGCCGTGGGGTGTTTGTTTTAATGATGCAGCTCTTTGTTGAGGATTTCTACATTTCCTGCGCATAATCTTATTGATACCGGAGCCCACCGAGCGGGGAGATGAAGTGGGTGGGCATGATTTCACAAATCTACCACGCATGTCCTCAGATTGGAAACAGGCCCAGCCAGAGAAATGAATGAAGGATGGTTTTGGAAGCGAAGAGGGGATAATAATGCAAACCCGACGCAGCAGTTCCACAGATAATGTGCTTCAATGTGGCATTCATGGGCGATGTATTCCTATAGACAACATACTCTACAGATGGAGACGACAATAAATGCTACGACATGCTATGTAAAAGATGTTCTACATTAGAATATTTATACGATTAATATGTTGGTTTTATATTTCTACTATGAAGTTATTAGGACAGACCGTGGCTTGTCACTGGGCTAAATCGAATTGATCTAAAGCCAAAGTCAAAAGTCCCATTAGGCTACACAAACGTGTTTTCTCTAGAAGTAATATGGTCTCAAAAACTTAGCTCACCATCTTAAATGAGAATAATTTTAACAAATAAAAATACAATATCATAGGTATTATTATTATTATTTTTTTTTTTGCAATATCCGTTGGGTAAACGCAATAAAGCTACAAAAGTTCTCAGTAGCTCACATTTGTATTTTACATTTTATTTAGGCCTATTTATTTTTTAAATTCAGGTGCAAGATGTCACCACGTTATAAATGTAGCTATAGACTATTATAAAATGCGATTTAATTACAGTATCTGAAAGAAATTGATTTTCACATAAGCCTAAGAAATGAGCATTAGGCCTATAGTAAAAACTGTGACAACTAGCCTAGATCCCATTAAAATATAAATGTATAATTTGTTTAATTCACATTTGTATTTCAGTCTTTTTCGCCGCGGTTCACGATATTTAATTTATCGAGGCTGTGATGGATATAAATCAATCTCGACAGGGACGTTGTAGTCTATAGTCTAAGGCTATGTATTAAATGTAGCGTAAATGGGTGTTGAGAGAGACTTTGGTGGACATCATCTGACGTAAACATTGAAAATAGCTACATCTTATCAAAAATATAGCCTAGAACCTGCTGACAAGGTCTGTTTTATTCTTATCTTATTTAGCCTACTTGTGTTTGGCAGATTCATCCTATTACAAAACTAATAGACTTCAGTTTACAATGCATTGATTAGCGAGAATGGCGGTCTGTAGCTAGTCTTTTGTTCTCGTGTTCAAAACAACTTGCTAACTTGAGACCATGCTGCTCATTCTTGCCCTCAAAGAGATGGTTGTTTTATGCAGATGGCATGAATAAATGAGTTGACAGCAGAGACACACTGAACAGGCTGCAAGTGCTGGTTTTTGAGCAGGCTGGTGGGATGCCTGCAGCCTTGAGGAAAACTCCCCAGATTAAAGAAACAGCGTCGCCTTGTGACAAAACATTTCCTGCTGTGGAAGATGGCTTTTAAATATACGAAATATTTCATCTAGTCCTACTATTCTTCTTAAATCAGTGTAAATAAACAGCTGGTTCCCGATAATATTACACATAGGCTATATCAACGTTTGTTAGAAATTCGATAAAAATGGCTACTAGAAAAACATTGGATTTGAATTGTGTCATGATAAACGTCTCTTGATAGTTATTAAACAAAGAAGAGGAAGAAGAACAAGAAGACAGAAAGAAAGAAATGCCTTACAGGTGCAGGCCTGTTGCTTGTTTGTTGTCCTTCATGTCATGTCATGTCTCCTTCTGTTCAACTGAAGACTGCAGACAAACCTGTTCAGCTTTTATATATATACACATACAGTGGGTACGGAAAGTATTCAGACCCCTTAAATTTTTCACTCTTTGTTATATTGCAGCCATTTGCTAAAATCATTTAAGTTCTTTTTTTTCCCCTCATTAATGTACACACAGCACCATATTGACAGAAAAACACAGAATTGTTGACATTTTTGCAGATTTATTAAAAAAGAAAAACTGAAATATCACATGGTCCTAAGTATTCAGACCCTTTGCTGTGACACTCATATATTTAACTCAGGTGCTGTCCATTTCTTCTGATCATCCTTGAGATGGTTCTACACCTTCATTTGAGTCCAGCTGTGTTTGATTATACTGATTGGACTTGATTAGGAAAGCCACACACCTGTCTATATAAGACCTTACAGCTCACAGTGCATGTCAGAGCAAATGAGAATCATGAGGTCAAAGGAACTGCCTGAAGAGCTCAGAGACAGAATTGTGGCAAGGCACAGATCTGACCAAGGTTACAAAAAAATTTCTGCTGCACTTAAGGCTCCTAAGAGCACAGTGGCCTCCATAATCCTTAAATGGAAGATGTTTGGGATGACCAGAACCCTTCCTAGAGCTGGCCGTCCGGCCAAACTGAGCTATCGGGGGAGAAGAGCCTTGGTGAGAGAGGTAAAGAAGAACCCAAAGATCACTGTGGCTGAGCTCCAGAGATGCAGTCGGGAGATGGGAGAAAGTTGTAGAAAGTCAACCATCACTGCAGCCCTCCACCAGTCGGGGCTTTATGGCAGAGTGGCCCGACGGAAGCCTCTCCTCAGTGCAAGACACATGAAAGAATGGAGTTTGCTAAAAAAACACCCGAATAAGATTCTCTGGTCTGATGAGACCAAGATAGAACTTTTTGGCCTTAATTCTAAGCGGTATGTGTGGAGAAAACCAGGCACTGCTCATCACCTGTCCAATACAGTCCCAACAGTGAAGCATGGTGGTGGCAGCATCATGCTGTGGGGTGTTTTTCAGCTGCAGGGACAGGACGACTGGTTGCAATCGAGGGAAAGATGAATGCGGCCAAGTACAGGGATATCCTGGGCGAAAACCTTCTCCAGAGTGCTCAGGACCTCAGACTGGGCGAAGGTTTACCTTCCAACAAGACAATGACCCTAAGCACACAGCTAAAATAACGAAGGAGTGGCTTCACAACAACTCCGTGACTGTTCTTGAATGGCCCAGCCAGAGCCCTGACTTAAACCCAATTGAGCATCTCTGGAGAGACCTAAAATGGCTGTCCACCAACGTTTACCATCCAACCTGACAGAACTGGAGAGGATCTGCAAGGAGGAATGGCAGAGGATCCCCAAATCCAGGTGTGAAAAACTTGTTGCATCTTTCCCAAAAAGACTCATGGCTGTATTAGATCAAAAGGGTGCTTCTACTAAATACTGAGCAAAGGGTCTGAATACTTAGGACCATGTGATATTTCAGTTTTTCTTTTTTAATAAATCTGCAAAAATGTCAACAATTCTGTGTTTTTCTGTCAATATGGGGTGCTGTGTGTATGAGGGAAAAAAATGAATTTAAATGATTTTAGTAAATGGCTGCAATATAACAAAGAGTGAAAAATTTAAGGGGGTCTGAATACTTTCCGTACCCACTCTCTATATATGTATATATATATATATATATATATATATATATATACTGCTTATGTACAGCTTTTTAAAGAAAAATAAATGAGCGTGACATCACGTTGTTATATAATAATAATAATATATATTTTTTTACATTTATTTTAAAAATTGTCTTGATTTTTTTTTTTTTAAACTTATTAATGGGGTACATTTAACTATTACAAAGCTAAACTTTAAGTAGGCCTGTAGTATATAATGAATGTAAGAATGTAAGTTACTATGAATATCAATTAATATGCAGCTGAAATAACTTTTACCTAATGAAATGAAGTCTCCATAAAATGCGATTTATTTCTTTGGGTTTCATAAACCCATAATATGTTGTTACACTAACTCACATTATTAAAATGTGCATTCAATGTGGATATCTGATTTTTTAATAAATAATAATAATTAAAAAAAAGATGTTCACTAAGCCTACTTTAATTGTTTTCTAATTATTTAATCATTTTTTACTTTAATAATGTACTTTATTTTACTTATTTTATTATATTTTTACTTCAACAAAATGGCATTGCAGTTGAAAATGTATTGACTTTCTTGTTGATCAATTAAATGACCAGTAGGTGTCAGCAAAACCCCACTGTTGAAACTTTTGACTACCGGCTGATGGCCCTACAAGAGCATGCGCAGCTTTGAGCCCTGCTGGTCACTGTTTTCAGCTGCAACAAGGAAGGCAACTGCATTACTTGGTAATATAATGCATTCTAAATTTATAAAGAGTAGGACTGTTTAAGATGCGTCCCACCTTATGTTTTTCTCTTGACCATAGCCCGCACAAAATCTCAACCATTTTTAATAAATGGCTACGCTGTTTTTAATTTTGTCATTTCATCTGAATGCCAACGTGTGAGATTTAGTCAGTGGAAACAGTTTGGAGGTTAGTGGTCTATGACATTTTATTATGTTGAATATCAAAGGTTATTTGTGTCTGTTTGTTAATGGTAGATTCATGTTTTTAGATTTGTGGAGTAAAAAATATAGTTGTTATTTTGAAGTAAAAAGATAAAATTTGACGTTTGGGGTAAGATGCCCCTCCAGAATTGGCATAGAAGGCCCCAAGAGGCATGTTCATTGTAATTAATGAGGTTATTATTTAGTATTTCCATGAATTAGATGTACATGTCAGTAACATCATTATATAGGCTATGAATTAATAGTGTTGTTATTATGACATATCTTTAATTAAAATATGGGCAATTAAATATGTAAATAATGAATTCATAAAATAATTCCAAAACAATATTAAGCAGCACAACTGCTTCCAGCATTGATAATAAATCATCATATTATGATTTCTGAAGGATCATGTGACACTGAAGACTGGAGTAATGGTGCTGAAAATTTAGCTTTACCATCACATTTTAAAGTATATTAAAACAGAAATCAGTTATTTAAAATTGTAATAATATTTCACTGTTTTTACTGTATTGTACTGTCTTGATGTACATATGAGACTTCTTAAAAAACATACAAATTCTGAGTTATGTGTTGTTTGAAAAAAAAAATATATACACACAATTACATGGCTACTTCTCAATTCTGAATAACTGTCAATGAAGAAAGATGTTGTTTTGGGGTCCAGATGGTGCACTTTCGGCATCCACCAGCAGAGGCAAACTGGGTTCTGCTACTGAACCAAACCTTGACCTCAGTTTTAAATAGTTTTAGAGCAGCAGTTCCCCTGTCATCAATGACTAGCATTTATAAATTCTGCTCCTGGAGGTTCTTGCACCTCACATTTACATGATTTATTAATCTGACCCACCCAATTCGTGTCACAGAGCCTTTATAATGAAATGATGAGTTGAATCGGGACTGTTAGATGAGGAAGACATCAAAAGTGTGCAGTGCTGGGGGCAAGAGTAGCAGCATTGAGAAACACTCTTATAAACCTGTGCACATTCATATCTGAAGAGATTACACAACTCCCACAGCTGTGCCTTTTATGTTCACACGCAAAGTGTTACAGGTGACATTTTCCTCTTCTTAAACTGTGCACACATTTGCTGCTTCAGGCTTTCCTCATTAACCTGACAACTGTTAACAGAACACACACACACACACACACACTCATCTTCAGTCCTGCCCTCTCTTCATCCACTGTCGGCTGCTCTCTGAACTCTCCCATTGTTGCTCACTAAGTGCTCCTGGGCAGAGGAGAACATTTACTCACACATCAGTCACTGTGATGAGTGTCCTTATCCTACCCAAATTCTTTACACACACACACACACACACACACACAAACGCACGCACGCACGCACACACACACACACACACACACACACACACACAAAACACAGGGAACTGTAGTGACACTCTTTGGAGAGGCTTGTATTTAATACAAATACTAAGCACTTAATGGTACTAAATAGGGTACAAAATAGAAAAGTGGTGCGTAACATACTAAAGTGTATTCTTACAGTTTTTTTTACTTGTCACACAATTTCTGAAACCTGACACTCAAACACCAGAACTACACGCCAAATCTGCAAAACCATACACTAATTCTTGGCCTTTTGACTTTTCAATTTCAACACACAATTCTCTATGTAGTCTAACACACAAAAATCTATGGCAAAGGTGTTTGCAAATGTTTGCTTTTGAGGTGTGTTTGCGATATTTTGAATACAGTGCTTTATTTTGCAAGAGATGTGAGGCATTTTGCATTTTGTCTGCAATTCTTGGATTTGTGTGGGATGTTTTGAGAAAAGGGGTAAAGTTTTGAAAATGTGCGTAAGCAGTTGAAAAAAACTGTAAATGTTTATAATCTCTTAAGGGGATTAGTTATTTACTAATAAATATTTTTATAGTTTATGCTATTATTGTTTAGTTATTTTCATTTTATATCATGCTTAGCAGCAATGTGTTGTTACTTTCAGCAATAAAAAATCAGATGTATACATTTATATATATTTATACGTAAAATGTGATTATGTGATTATATATACAGTATATATGTGTGTGTGTGTGTGTGTATAATATATTTTACTTTTAGGTTCAAGGTTTGCAGTAATGTGATTTTGTTACTTTTTTGTAATTAAACATCTCTCAATCTATGTATACACACACACACACACACACACACATATGATTTCTGTAATGGGGCAAAATGTGGTGTGGTGTCATTGTGAAAAGACTAGAGGACTGTTCAGAGTAGAGAACAATGAGATACAATGGTGGATTTTAGTGACAAAGTGTAATTGTGGTCCTGAATGAGAAAGAAAGGTCCAGGGCAATGATGATTAGAGGGTAGTGTTACCACCGTCGATGGACAGACGGATGGATGGGTGGGTGGTTAGAGTGGCTTTCTGTAGTCTCAAGGACTGACTTTCAATTAATCAATTAATCAAAATTAATTAAATATTGAATAAATTATACTATATATCCTCAGAAAATCTACACTCTAAAAATAGTCTGTTAAAACAGGGCCCAATGTACTGCGTTAATAGAATTTTTCAGTATTGATTTTTCACAGGTATTTTGAATTACGCATCGTATTGCCATAAACTTATAAGAAAATATTTTGTCAGAAAACTACCAATGCCTGGAATTTTGCTCATATCTTTAATCAAAATCCAGTGGAATAATCTTCATCATTGCAGTAAACAAACACTGGCAGCGGGGCTTGTGCTGTTGTTTCTTTCATGTGGAGTCTGGGATCATGGAAATAAAATCGTGATCTGTTAAAACCTTCAGAACATCGTTGGTGGAGCAGAATTAAAACATCAGGGCTGTGAGGGAAAATGAGATTTTAATGTCATAAAAGCAGTTAACTGCTTTTTTTGTGGGTAACGTTTACTGCACACGCATTCAGATGTTTCTTAAATGTTGATGAACAACAAAGATACCGCAATGAACCACAGTTTATTGCAAAATAAACCCAGATGGGGTTATCAGGACGCAGATGGATTTATTTTGTGGCAACATCTGGCTGTTCATGGGATATTCAGTACAATAAATGAATATAATATAATGATTAATTGCACAATATTATTTGAGAGGAAAAAGACCATAAAGTAATACAAGAGACGTAAATCTAGCATAAGTATGTAGGAAATCGTTGCCAGGTCAATTAAGTAGTTATATAAAATATTTGACTGCAGGATGCAGCAAATGACCAATCAGAATGGAGTATTCCAGAGAGATCATTGAATACTTAAAAACAACTTAAAGTGCCCAATATGCATATTCAAACATGATCTTGCTTTCATTTTTAAATGTAACAATCATTGTCTTGTCACTGTGGAGCACTCAGACATGAACAAGTGTCAGCTGCTATCAGTGAGTGCTAAAGGTCACGACCCCCAGGGCAGAGCGGATGTGCGGAGGTCAGTATCTGATACTGGAGTCACGTTGTTTCTCTCCTTAGCTCAGCATAGTTTCCATACAGCCAAAACAACTGCTGCTGACCCCCGTTCACCTGTGCTCCCATAACGTTCCCACAACTGTTATCCTGCAAGAAGATCCACTCAGCAGTTCTCTGCAGGTTGTCACTCTGAATCACTGAATATGCATTGTGCACATGAGCTCTGTTTGATTGCATCATTGAATCTGTGCAGTCTGGTGAATCATGTATTATTAAACTAATCACTCTGATTTCGGGAAGGCAGAAAGGTGACGAAGTCTTGAAATGATCTTTGCTGATTTGATAATGGCACCATTAAATTGTCTTGACGCCTTCGGGCACTTCTGCACTGTGAGAAAGTGAATTTGTTTGGCTTCTGTGTGATTAATTGAAGTTTACTTTTCAGCTTTTCTTTATGAGTCAGCACCGTTGTTCTCAAGTGCTGCCTGGGAACAAAGCAGAAAAAAAAAAAAATTGACCTTTACATTTACTTGTGGCAAGGGCAAGCATTACTATTGCTCATACTTAGGGTTGGTGTTTGAACAAACTTCTAACCATAAGTATTGAACATTGGCATGTAACTTGCCACAAGTTGTCAGCTGTTTGGACTCTCATTCTGACGGCACCCATTCACTGCAGAGGATCCATTGGTGAGTAAGTGATATAATACTACATTTCTCCAAATCTGAGCTGATTAAAAAAAAAAACTCATCTACATCTTTGATGGCCTGAGGGTGTATAAATGTTCAGCAAATTTTCATTTTTGAGTGAACTATTTCTCAGGAAAGGCTGAAATCTAATAGAAAATCTTTATAAATCTATAGACTTCTGCAATAAACTAGGACAACATGATAAATTTTGCAATTTGTATGATACATTTTGCAAATCAGGCTAAAAAACAAGTATTTGTCACACTGGTCCAGCTCCTGTATTCCAGAGAGAGAGAAAACAGACAATTGCACTATAAAAAAAAGTAATTTGTTCTTGTGACTAAAATAACAAAACTAAAACTAATAACTATTTTACTAATATAGTTACAGTATATATTAATAATATACACTAAAATAAATAAATATAGCCTAATATAATATAATATGTGACCCTGGACCACAAAACCAGTCTTAAGTGTCAATTTTTTCGAAATTGAGATTTACACATCATCTGAAAGCTGAATAAATAATCTTTCCATTGATGCACGGTTTGTTAGGATTGGACAATATTTGGAATCTGGAATCTGAGGGTGCAAAAAAATCAGAATATTGAGAAAATCGCCTTTAAAGTTGTCCAAATGAAGTTATTAGCAATGCATATTACCAATCAAAAATTAAGTTTTGATATATTTACGGTAAGAAATGTACAAAATATCTTCTTGGAACATGATCTTTACTTAATACCCTAATGATTTTTGGCATAAACTTTTGACCCATACAATGTATTTTTAGCTATTGCTACAAATATACCCCAGCGACTTAAGACTGGTTTTGTGGTCCAGGGTCACATATAATATAATAAATATTGATTATTTGCACAGTAAGACCAGGAACATTTATCATGCAAGTAAATGGGAACCATCTTGATTTTGTCTTCAAAGTCAACATGAAACATTGTACGCAACCAGTTTACTTTCATAATGTAATGTATTTCCAAGTGAAATAGGATATATACCCAGTAAAAAAATCTAGGTCAGGACTTGGTTTTATTATTTGGCTGCTGGTTAACATTGTCCAACCGCTTGCGCGGCCTAAATGATGTCAGCCAAATTAGAAAGACACGTCAAGCAAGTTGTTACATTTTGATAAGATTAGAAAGGCAAACATGTTTTTCTTTGGAATAATGTGCACCGATGAATCATTTACAATTAGACAGTTATTAAGAGTGAATAGATTAAATTTTCCTGTCATGCTAAAAAGCACACTTGCCACTAAAAAATGGCTGAACACCTCTTAGAACCTGCTGTGCACATTGAAAGGACAAGTTTCGGTAACACTTTAGAATAATGGGTCATTTGTTAACATTAGTTAATGTATTAACTAACATGAACAAACAATGAACAATGCATTTATTACAGTATTTATTCCTCTTTGTTAACGTTAGTTAATAAAAATACAATCATTCATTGTTAGTTCATGTTAGTTCACAGTGCATTAACTAATGTTAACAAACACAACTTGTGATTTTAATAATGCATTAGTAAATGCTGAAAATAGCATTAACTAAGATTAATAAATGCTGTAGTAGTATTGTTCACTCTTAGTTCATGTTAGTTAATACATTAACTAATGTTAACAAATGACCCATTATTCTAAAGTGTTACCCAAGTTTCTAATGAAAGCAGAATTTACTTTTAATACACTTGTCATTTAAACCACAAAAGGTAACGCATGATGAATTTAACTTATTTCATCTTTAACCAGAGCCCTGAGACAGGTCAGAACAAGCAAAGCTCCCTCTCAACCTGAAGGCTTTGTTAATCAACTTGCCAGGCAACTCTCTAGCTATTCACGGGAATTCACACAAACCAAAATATGTCCCGCCTCTTGGCAGCAGCTCTTGGTTATGCTGATTAAAAACAGGTTAGAAATGACACAGCTGATATCTGTATGTGAGAAAGCGGCAACACTTATCACCCACGTAAGCTGAATCAATCGTGTAGCACTAACCGAGTGTCACTGTTCCCACTACTATTCATTTTTAGCGCATCATGTTTCTCAAAAACATTGCATTGGCAAAAACAGCCGCAATGGACCAGCATGTTTTATCGATTCATGCCTTGCAGCAAAGAAGAGATTGCGCAGAGATGTGGAGTTTTATAGTTGCATTTTCACCAGCCTGTAATTTTATGACAACTTTGACAAGATAACAACATGGTGACATCCAGACAGCAAACAAATCAAGTTATATAATTTAAACTTTATTGCACACTGTTTTGTTAGACAACCTAAAATATTACTTCATGTCAGGGACGTAATTTATTAAAATCAAGTTACATCATATCTACTACAAAAACCATGTCAAATTCACATAATCTAATACTCATTCGTTACACCAATATATATATATATATATATATTTCAATCATGACAACTCTCGGAAGATTTTAGCATGGTGATGGATATGACAATGTTTATGTATTTGGTCTTGGCGGAATAGATCTGCTACGCTGCAGCTGGTTATTGCTGTAGTTGTAGATTACTGCTGCTGCTGCAAGCAAGTACGGGAACTTGCTACTGTCAATGCATACGGCGATACAGTGCTGTGAGTATTCAAGACAATCTGCTGCTGCACAAATACATATAAAATAACCCGTGGCAGATCTATACAGGTGGAGCTGGGGAGGTGGAGGGTTTCAGAGGAACTCTGAAAGCACGCTGCAAAATGCTCAAGTGGATGTTAACCAGCCATTTAAATGTAAAGCAGCAAGCTTATTGGCTGCGTATGCAACATGAACCAATCAGCTTGTGCCAAGTCGTTTAACGCTGTGAATATCATAAGTAACGTTAATACCCATCAGCCTGCGCCATCTAGAGTTTCATGACTGAACTATACATTTATATATTATTCCATCACGTTTATAATCATGCAAAACCGATTTCAAAGATTTTTGCATTTAAAATTAACTTGACTGTAACATCTGAGGGGACATACTGCTTTTGTTGCTTCATGTGGCAAGTTAACTAGCTTTACTTGGGTCAAAGATATTTCTTAATTTGACTGAATAAAACATCAGATGAGCACTTTTTAAGGGTCAAATCAGGTAAAATTGGGTCCTTGAGGAGTGATTTCACATATTCGCTGGAAGAGCCTGAGGAATGTGGGAGGAATGGAAAGATATGAATGAGTGGGCAATTTCTCTAGAATGAAGAATGGACATATGCCAACAGCCTCACTTCCAAGTATTCCCGCTTATGTCTAAATGATTGCTGCACCGTGGCTTATGATACTGATCTGTGTGGCTTGATTTGGCAGTGAGGTAGAAAAAGAAAGTTTGTTTTGAAGTTTTTAGTTGGGCTTAAATTGTCCACAGCAGCTTTTCACTGTTCCAAGTGGCAGATTTATGAGGGCAGAATATACCACACAGTGTCTTCATTGTGTTTTGAACATGTGCTGATGCATTCGGTCTAGCTGAGGTTAGATGGGAATTTCATCTTGTTCACCCCAAAAGAACAAATGAAACCCATAACTTTCATACACTTGTTTAAGAACATGCAAATGCAAACTCTTCTTAAGGCTTTTGCTCCTACTTAGGGTTCATGATTGGTACAACCCCCTAACCTTAAGTAGTTATTAAAGTTCAGCATGTTACTCGTCCTGCACTATTTGCAGCCAGTTCAAGTCATACCCACACCATCATCAATCATCTCAACCCCTAAAGGGTGCACATTAGTATCCTAATACTAATCTTAACTAAAGCTATTATTATTCCACACTTTTATGGCAGCGTAGAGGCCAGAATTTGGGACTTGAGGACACTTGGGACTTGGCCTCCTACACTGTAAAAAAAACAAAAAAGTTGAGCGAACTTAAAAAAAGTTTTTTTTACCAGCTTCAGCAGATTTTTGAGTTTGCTCAACTTATTTTTGTGGGAGATTCTCAAATTTTTGTTGTATAAACTCAAACTGAAAATTTTTTTTTTTTTTTTTTTACAGTGTAGCAACCATCCAGAACACCCTAGTAACCACCAAGTGTTTTGTTTTTTATTATTATTATTTTATTTTTTATTTTTTCACAAATATTCACAAAAAGCATAATTTTGATCATCTTGTACTTTTAACACCAGAAAAAAACAAAACACATTTTCACAAATTTCACAAAGTTGTACTCAAATTCTTATTTTTGAACAAAGCTGCTCAAACATAGTGCAAATAAAAAAGCACTCCAATTCCTTACACTGCCATTTCAAAAACAACTAAAAATGATCAACTATTGAAATTATTTTTAGCAGCAAAAATGGCAGATGTCAAGTGTGAATCACTTGATTTTCAGTAAATACCAAAAATGTGAATAATCTCTGAATAACTGTAAATATAATTAAATAGGAATAGTTAGGAAACTCTTCAATGTGGATGACGCATTTTTCAAAAATTTTGTTACTATTGTTGCTTAACAACTCATCTTGCACCATTAGTGCCATAGACATGAATGGTAGTTTAAATGGAAAATGGATTCATGCTGTACTCGCTTATTATATCAATTTTGTACATTTTCAACACAAAAAAGTTACGGGCTGCAGCTTTAAATAATTTTTGAGGACTTTTTTAGTTTTTCTTCTGCTGTGGGACTGAGAATTGTGAAATTTCTATGATCTCTAAAATGTAGATGTCATAGCAACATTTACAGAAAATATACATTGCTGTCTTTAAATAAAACACTCGTCATGTGGCCTACTCATAATCGTCTTAAATAAACGTGATTACAATATTGAACAAAATATTGTGATTATGATTTTGCCATAATCGAGCAGCCCTACTCCCCAGAAATTTTATTTCCAAACTGCTGTGATACGTATAAGAACCCTTGTGACAAAACATCACCAGATTCACGTTCATCTGTTTTGGATAAAACGGAGCACCACTCATTGGACATGTCACTTTGAAAGTGTCGCAAATGTGCAAAATAAGTAAGCAACTGATCAGTATAGCTGAATCTTAGCGAACACAAGATTTTGAAGCTATGAAACAGATCAAAGATCTACTTTTATAACTGATGTTAGTTTAACTTGTAGACGGCAGCCAGTAGCTCTCTTGCTATTGCTGCTGGTGCTTATCATTCTGTCTTTGAAAACAATAATTGGGATTGGCATGACAAATGATTTGAGGATTATTTTACTCGGCCAAGCCTGATTCATGTGGATATGGGCGCCTGTCCTAAAGCCTGAAAACAGGGAGGAATTACATCAAAGTCTTGAGAATAATGACTGATGTTGACCAGTGAGTTTGGAAGCTTTCCTTGGCAGCCCTACTCTCCTTTTTTCTCATTCCCTTTCTCTTTTTCTCTATTACTCTTTCTTTCTTTCTTCTCTCTCTATCCGCCCACACATCCTTCCACGGGCTTCCCAGGCCTTGGCAAAAAGCAACCTCTGCAAAACTAGCAGCCTGAGCCTGTTTGGCTGTCAGTAGGGCAGGAATCGTGTTTCCAGAAAAATGACAGATGAAAAACTGCTTCGGATACACAAACACTCACTTCTGTTGTGTTGAAAGTCTGAGTTTCAGGGCCATTTCGTTCAAGGAGCTGCAAAAATATTTTAAATACTGGTGAGCCTTTGCTCCAGGGTTGGCCGGCGGTAAAGTGTGCTGTAGTGCACAGTGATGGTGGTCTAGTTACTGAAATTATAGTAGATGCACATTATTTGAGCTCTGGTTTCTGGACGCGTTGGTTTCAGAAATCTGAGAAAATTCCTGAACCTGCAAAACAAGTAATAGGTCACACAAAAATGAAAATGTTGTCATTTACTCACCCACATTTCATTCCTTTATGACTTTTTCCCATGCATGAAACACAAATAGAATAGTTTCGCTAAACACTCTTTGTCATTAATGGGGACAAAAAAACAGTAATCAAATTTTGCACTGTTTTAGCAAAATCACATTCAGGCAGGGTTGCCATATCTGTGTAAAAAAAAATGACTCAATTCCAAATATCAAAGCTCAAAACATGCCACTCCCATTGCAAAAATAAATATTTAACCGTCACTGTATTATACACAATTTCAACTTCACTATAAAAATATCACTATCACTATATAGTATCAATCATCTATGAACTCTCTAATAGTGCCCTTGCCAGTTTTATCATTGGTAGAAATGTAAAATGGGTAAAATATTTTGATAGAAGCATTTTAGCCAAATACAATTTATGCAATCATCAAATTTTTAACTTGAAAGAAAAATCAATCAATCCTTGGCAACAGTTTAAAAGTAGCCATGTTCAGTAGACTTGGCAACCCTGCATTCAGGTTTGGTACCATTCTGGAAAAAAGCCAAGTTTTCACTGATCAAATCAATTATGGTGAATACAATTAAGCCCCGCCCTACATTTATTTTCTAATATAGAGTGTCACTCAAACATTTGACATGGAATTGACAGTGAAAAGGTTCACTTATTTGGTGCATTTATTTGATCAACAATACAGTAAAAAAAAAGTATGAGTGAAATGTTAATGCAATTTAAACTGATTCCTATTGTAATTTTAAAATGTAATTTATTTTTGTGATGGTAAAGCTGAATTTTCAGCATCATTATTCCAGTCTTCACTGTCAAATGATCCTTCAGAAATTATTGTAATATGCAGATTTGCTGCTCCAAAAACTTTTTCAACTTATCAAAGTTGAAAATGGTTGTGCTGCTTAATATTTTTAGTTGTTTTTTCAGGATTCTTTGATGAATATAAAGTTCAAACAGAACAGCATTTCTTTGAAATGGAAATCTTTTGCAACATTATAAATGCCTTTACTGTCCCTTTAAACACGAAAAGGTGTTAGAATCAGATTTTAAACAGTTCTTTTTCCCACAGTTATTCTATAAGTGTCCTTCTTAGTGGTCAGCATTCCTGAGCGGGGCCCCAGGCGCTGCACTACATTCCTCCTGACCACACTTGGTCAAATCCTGCTGCTTCCCCTCAGCTCTGCTCAGAGCAATCCCAGAAACCAACAGCTGACCGCAACAGAGTCTTTAAAATGTGGCGGGGTATGACCATACTGGTGCTTGGGGGGTCAAAGGGCCAGTCCAAGGCATTAAAAATGACACTGCAGAGGTGGGCGAAAACTTTCACATTCCCACTAAAGAGAAAGCAAAAGACAAAAGGTAATGCCACAGTTCTTCACATTAGTTTAGGCTAATGCAAATTTCTTAATAACACAGACTGAGATCCTATCTAGAGTTTGCAGTCTTTTAAAAAATTTGAATTTTGAGCTGAGCATTGGTTACAAGGCCACAAACACTTTAGACTTAGCACTTATCGATCACCCAGAATGCCCTATATAGCAACCACATAGCAATAATTTAAAATCACTGAGAACATACGCCATTGCAACCAACCACAAGTCTGACAATTTGGAATAGAACTGACAGTGTAAGGTACTTTATCAACCATAATAATCTCCAATCTGTATCCACTATAAGTGTCAATTTCAGTTTTACTGGCCAGGGAATTTTACTCTTATTTAAAGCATTTACTGTAATTGCACATCACGCAAATCTTTCCAGATCTGGATATATATTAGTCATATTTTTATCATGTCTTCCTTTATTAAAATAAAAGTGCTTAACTAGTCTCTAAGTTAAACTTTTGAAATTTCTATTAATCAAAGAATGCAAATCAATCTGTCATGGCTTCCACGAAAATAAGAAGCACAACATTTTTCAACACCGATAAGAAATGTTTCTTGTGCATCAAATCACACTGTGCTGACACCGGACGTGACCTTTATCGGTAGTGTTGCATGACAATGCAACAGACTGTTAACACTGGAAAGTGTCCTTTATGTAAGTAGTTATAAACGGAACGATGCTGCATCCAGTAATCACTGTTTATAAGATGTTTTACTGTATTTATAACACGGTGTTAGAATGATTTCTGGAGGATCACGTGAGACTGAGGACAGGAGTAATGAAAATTCAGCTTTACCATCACAGGAATTAATTACAATTCAACATATAACTATTACTTTAAATTATAATAATATTTCAAAATATTAGTGTTTGTACAATAATTAATTGTAGCTTTGGTAAGCATAAGCAAAATTTTTAACAGTAGTGTATTGAGACAGAAATAGAATGCATTAAGGAAAACACACACACACACACATGTTGGTATTTATGGTTTACGGGGACTCCCCATAGGCGTAATGGTTTTTATACTCTACAAACTGTATTTTCTATCTACCCTACACTTAAACCTACCCCTTACAGGAAACTTTCTGCATTTTTAGATTTTCAAAAAAACATTTAGTATGTTTTTTAAGCCTTTTGAATTACAGGGACATAGACAGTGTCCTCATAAACCACCTTCAAATTGTAATTCCTCTGTCATACCCATGTCATTAAACAAATTTGTGTCCCCGTAAACCACAAATACCAACCCACACACACACACACACACACACACACACACAGAGAGAATAGGAATATTGGTAAAAGTGTAAAACAACAGTAGTCCATGACATTTCGATATCTGAAGGTATAGCGGTATATAAAAAAACTTACTGTAATGATAACAAATTACATGATTTCTGAAATCAAATGAACATTTTTTACAATATTTATTTAAAACTGAACTGTTTCACAAGCACATTAGCATACCAGCCAATACTGATAACTTCAAAACAGCCCAAATGTATCTAACTAATCGGCCTGACTATCACCTGCCATTACAGAGGCTTTGAACAGTGGTCTGATGGTGGCAGCACTTTCTTTAATTATTAAAGACTGTCACAAGTCTCATGAGAGTGATTCTTGTGTGTGATTCCCATAGCAAAACATCCTTACTGACTTTCTTTTGTGTTAATGTCCATTGGTTGCATGTGCTGGTTCTTCACTACTGCTAATTAACCAGCAAAACTACAGTATAACTTGTGATAATGGCCCAATTACAGTCACTACGTTGAAAGTGAAATGCAGTGATCAAATTTCCCCAGTTTGCCCTTTTCTAAGAGTTCTATTCTAAATAGTAAATCATACTGTTTTTAAAATATAAACAGCTGGTTAAAGTTGCACAAGGTCTGTGATGTCAAACTGGCAGGCGAAGTACCTGACGGGAAAACTCAGAGTGTGCTGCTCATTTCCAGCAAAGCAGCTGTGCTAGATCTTGACGCTCCAGACGCACTTGAGCATCCACCACGTAAAACTGCACGCGCCTCCGCACTGGCACTGCGCCCACATAAAACACCCCTTAACCCCACAACCCCTGACCTCATGACCTCAACACCACTCGCCTACAACCACAGCTGCTTCCCGCAGATTGGATTGTATATTTGTGGAAAATGCAGAATAGTACCTTTCTTTTTTTACCCACAGCCCTTCACAATTTGAATTACTCTAGCACAGGGTGCACAAAACTAGAGAAAACAATGTAAAATAACGTCTTTATACCCTGAAGCATCATACAAATGATGTTTCTATACAGATAACTTCCATATATTCAAAAAAAAAAATCATCCAGCTGAGTCAATTTAGGTCATGTTTTATTTTGGTGTGAGGGTGGAGCCAGGAATGATATACAAAACAATTATACCAACAGAAAACGTCTATCTTTTGCTCATCTGTGAGTGTGGGAACATAAAAAAGGGCTATGGTTGGTTTGTTTTCAACTTTCCTTCAGAGACAATGTGAGGATATGTGTATTTGATTACAAGACATGATAAGATCCGGTGGAAGACTAAGGGTTTGGCTGCGAGTGTTCAGATACTGAAAATCCAACTATGGATATCGCTTTATGTTGTGACATGCCTGAGATTATTAATGATAGCCGTGTCATTACTGCTGACAGGAGAGCTGTCCAGACAAGATTTCAAAGCATAATGCAACATAACAATGTGGCCTACATTAATATGTCAACAGATAATATTCCTGGATCAATAACATTAAGCTGTTTCCCTCAGTATCAGTAGGATTTTTACTTGTCCAACATTTGGCATTATTTACACTACTTTTTATTAAAAAAAATTAAAAAGACACAAAAGCCACAGAAAGCCAAATTGAATCCTAACACCTGTAATACCTGATCAAAGGTACGGCAGCTGCCTTCTGCTTCGGTTCAAAGGACGTAAAATCAAGTCAAGAACAATCCATGTGACCCCCGGTATCCTGCAGCAGTACGATCGCACAGCTCATATCCAAAACAAGAATTTTATCAGTCTGAAAACTCATCTTTTCTACAGCACAATGTATTCTAGATTCCTGCTTTGTCAATTGAGGATAAGGCGTAATTTAGATAAGAGTATCTCAGGATCTGTGTAAGCAGGCAAAGGCCTTTGAAAGGCCTTTCTGAAGTAGTTCAGGAGTATTCAATATTTACAACGTTGTTTCTGAGTAACAAAAGGATGAGGAAGTTCACAGTGAAATTCTCAGTGCTTTGAAGGGAGTCGTTAAATGTTTTCCATACAATGAAATGAATGGGGATGGATGCTGTCAAGGTTAAAAAAACGTCATAAAAAATTCTGTGCTATATACAGTAAGTCCTCTGAAGCTATGTAATAGTTAATAAGCAGACCAAATTTACTGACATTTATGAAGTTTATCAACAACATTCCTCTTTGCCACAGCATATATTCTAGTCAGATTTGACAATTAAACAAGTGAAATGATTAAACGTGAATTAGAATTGATAGTTTGCATATTTTTCAAAGCATTTTAAAACATAAAAAAATGTAATGTACCTGCTTAACATGCAGAGACCATTGTGAATAAACCGTCATTTTCAGACAATGGGAGTATTTGGGAAACTTGTTTGAAAACAGTCATTATTTTTGCACTTCCATCAGGTGCTACTGATTCATTAATTACACCAATACACTTTAAAAATCATTCTTGTTTCACAAAAAAGGCTGTCATGTGACTTCAGAAGACAATAGCTGGGTTTCCATCCAAAGTTGCGAATTTAACTTAAGCGCAAAATTGGATTATCGCATAAAACATTTGCGAATAAGCACCATTTCCATTCAACAAGTCAAAAAGAGAACAAAATCATCACTTCCTCATAAACTGGCACTAAATATCAATAAGAAAAGTAGGAGAAGCCACTGAATATAATAATTTTCATTTATAATAAATTGCATGCGTCTCAGAGCAACAACAAATGCGGTCAAATTGCTCTCGGAGGCCTGCTGTTTGGGAATGCAGTTGTGTAAGACAATTATACAGAAATACTTTCATGACAGACTTTGTTCGGGCATTTAATAATGACCATAACAATATTTCAGATCCTGTGCAACAAAATCAGCCCACTGGTTATTCGTTTATTTGGCAAATGCATTTCTAACCCGTTTTCACACAAGTCAAAAGCCAAAAAATGTTTTTGAGCGTAAAAAGATTAAGCTTATTTTTTTGCCAGAAGTTAGCTACAGATAGATGCATGAACTACTTCTATGGCATCATTTCTTGGTCACTAGTAACTGGTAAAGGGCTCCATAACAGGTCAAACAGAGCAATGCTAAAGATGAGTTTCCTAAAACATGTTGGAATAAAGCTGTTGTAAAACATAATGAAATACAGAATTTGAAAAGCTAAAGAGAAATAGCACAGTAGAAACAGTATCTCTTGTAGAGCCTGTCAAGATCTCCTTCAGATTGTGGTTTTGGAAATAAATAAAGCAAGTACAGGAAGGTATGTGATGTGGAGCGTCTGTTTTTCAAGTAACAGAGTAAGTCTTATTGGTAAGTAAAAGTTTCCTGCGATAAAAAGAGACACAGACGTCAAAGCAATATTTCTTTACATATTTTCAAAAGAGCTTCCTGACCCCTATCCAGGCCTCCGTATGTTTCAGAGTCGTCTCAAATATAAAGGACGCAGCAGGGATTGGTTTCCTCGAGACCATTAGAGATCATGTAATGACAGGCCTCACTCTCCAACCCCCAAAACCAACAGAACAGACGCAAGGCCAAGAAAAAGGAGGAGAGAGCAAGAGGCCGAGAAAAGGGAGGAGAACAAAAGAGGGGTGAGAAGGATGGAAAGGGTGGAGAGGGTTGAGAAATTGCCCCATTAAAGACAGAGATGAATCTCTGGTGGATCCCAGGGTCAACTAAATTACTGGCTGCACAGAGGTTAATGCCAGACTAACGCTGAGCGGAAACGAACCAATGTGTGGTTCTCAGTTTTGACATTTAGCATTTAGTACGTACAGCGAAAGCAGTGACACCTTTCTCTAATACATCTGCAGTTCACAATGCATGCTATATTTGAAAATAACTCCACATGTAGGCGCATTATAATGAGCACGCACATTTACAAGCACTTCAAATTAAGAAACATTCTTGCAGAAGTGTGAAACTAAGCCACAGACAGAAGTGTGGAAATATATTCATATGACCTCAATGACCAAAAAGGAAAAAATGTGGTCATAAAGAATATACACAGAATGCAAATCTATTCCATTAAATGAGATACTTTGATTCAGACTGCCTATGCTAAATGTGGGCTGATGACTGTTTCCAGAGCTGATTCTGTGATATGCAGTCCGTTTTTATTTGAGATTTTTACATTAAGAAATTTCATAAAGATTTTTTAATTAAGAAAAACAGTAAGAATTGCTTGAAGAACATTTGTGTGGTGTTTACTTGTGCAGAAGCCCCCATCCTGATGCTACAGTGTTGTTGCTGCAGGCTAAGATGTTCAAAGTGGATTCAGCCTTAGGAAACACCACTGACATTTCTACAAAATCCAAGTAAAATGACCTTCTTCCAGTAGAAATCCTCTGCAAGCATGGGACAGCATCTAATGAGTCTTGAGGAAATAGCCTTGCATGCGCAGGAGCCTAAACAAGAGGTCAAAACATAATCAGCAACAGATAAAAAAAGAAATACGACAAATCTGAGAAATAACAGGATGTTCTTGATAAGAACATCTAGACTCGATAACGTCTGTGTATGGAGATCCTCAATGTTAGCACTATCAGGTCAGATACCGATAGCATCTGACCTCCTGTTTCCCAAATGCTGATAAGCACATTTTTAATACTGTCAGGAGTGTTTGCAAGCATATATATAAAAATAGAGTAGTTTTCTAGGTAAAACTTTATTTTGATAGTCCACTTTAGACATTCTACTAACACTAAGTAACTTTGCAACTATATGTCAACTAGCAATCATTAGAGTATTAGTACACTGTCTGTTTAATATCTTCTAACACTTTATTTTGATGGGTCCACAACATACAACATACTGTCAACTTATTTTACTAACCCTAAACCTAACCTAACAGTCTACGCTGAGTTAGTAGACATGTAGTTGCAAATGAATGAGAATTAGTTGACATGTAGTTGCACAGTTACTTATAGTTACTAGTATTATGTCTAAAGTGGACCATCAAAATAAAGTGCAACCGTTTTCAACATTTTAATGCCATTGTTTTGTTCAGTTACACAAACATTGGTTATGCTTTTTTGCTATAGATAACATCTATGTTAGTCAATGTTCCTGAGAATCGTAACTTTAGTAACACTTTATTTTGATGGTCCCTTTTGAACATTCTGTTGACACCAAGTAATGTTGCAACTACATGTCAACAAACTCTCATTAGAGTATTAGTAGACTGTCTGCTTCATATATACTAGTTCCTTATTGTGATGGTCTCTCAACAGACACTGACTGTAAGTAACTTTGCAACTGTCAACTTATTCCAACCCTAACCCTACCAGTCAATTAATACACTACTAACAATCTAATGAGAGTTGGTAGAAATGTAGGTGCAATGTTACTTATAGTCAACAGAATGTGTTAAAGGGACCATCAAAATAAAGTGAAACCGTAACTTTTAGCATCTAAAATAGTTCGCCACAGAAAGGGTGCTGAAAGTCACACTACTCCACCCTGAAAACCACAGTTTCACGATGCAAAGGTTTGTGCTTGCTCGAAACAATGTCACAAACACAAATGTGAGAACTGCGCACAGTAGCAGGTTGCATTTAGTGGAACAAGAACGCATTTAGCGTCTAGCTAAGGGTCTGTGACACCTACAAACATTTTGCAGAAGTTGTTAACCAACAGTGCATTTGTTTCTGTCATTATTTCTCAGACTATGTGCTATAGGGTTAAAAAAAATGCTTTAGTCACAGAATAAACTCTTAATGATTATTTTGCAGTGACTCTGTCAATTATTTTTAATACTTTAATCTGGTAAGTCACTATTTACAGGTTTTATATTTTCAAAAATAGCTGTGCTAGTTTCCTGTTTCAAATCAATGGTCTCTTTTCTCTCACAAAATAAAACAATGCAAATTCAGAATCCACATCAAGTCCATTTATTATTTTTATTTGGTAAGTAGCTGCATATATGTAGAAAAATACACAATTAGTTGGTCAATCACAAAAATAAATAAATCAATTAAAATGAAAGTTCTGGATCATTTAGCACCCTATAAGCAGTGGCGGTTTTAGGCATGGGCGAACGCATTTTTTCATGACACGTGGGGGGCGGCACAAGCACTTGGAAAAAAAAAAAAAATCTGCGACGCTAAGCAGTTTTCTATTATCTAACATATTATCTATCATATAACTGTGCGGGGAATTGGCAAATTGGCGCCCCTGCTTGTTGAGAAGGTACCGAGCACAGAAGCTGTGTGAGAAGTGGAAAGGGGAGGGGGGTGCGGCCGCGGGGGACAGTTCACCTCTCTCAAATTAGTGGGACAAGTGGGCTAAAGTCAGTCACACCCAGGGGCGCGGAAAGTGTTTTTTTTCATGTGGGCAACTGTTTAATTGTTGGGAATAAAAAAAAAAAAAAAAAAATCGGAGTGTCTATTTAAGTGCCAAGCTATGTTGCTGGCAGAGGCCATTTACATTAACTCCACCCACAAATGTATGATTGAGATAGTCAAATAGGCAAAAGACGGTTACTAGTTATCAGATTCAGTGGTGCAGATGGTCAAATTTGCATTACACTTCTTTCGACACGATCGACCAGGGTTCGCATCTGCCTTTTGGCGAACTTTTTTTCTCCCTTTTTAAATTTCAAATCACATCACATCAGAAAAGCATTTATTTTTTTAATAAAAATGAAGGAAATAATCAAAGAGTTGAACATAAAGTATCGGGTAGGGTTAGGGTAGGTGTAGAGAGGGCTTTTGTCCCAATAAGGTGGCATCCATTTAATAATTAGAAATAAAATTAAAAAATTACACTCAATAAGTTATTGCATACTATTTTATAATGTATTACAATGCAGAAGTGCAGATAATTACCACTATTTTTGCAATAAGTAATGTTTTTCGCCATGTTTTTATTTTATTTTAACATAGAATAAATAGAATCAGAGGGGGTCTCGCCCGGGGAGTAATTCAATGTAGAACCGCCACTGCCTATAAGCATAAAGTTTTCCAATGTATGAACAGGAGCAATGTGCAAAACTAAACAATTGCTATGGGCAAAAATTAGTGTAGCTTTTTCAAAATGTACGTTTGGATTTGCTAACGAAATGAAGATGAACTGGATTTTTTAGATCACACCATATGTGTTAGATCATGGACAGTATGACTTTTCAGTTCTTCAGCGTGAACTGGAGGTGAGAAGGAGTTACAGGCTCACAGAAGCTAACTTTCACATATGTGACAGATTTCACATCTTCTCTGCTAAGTTCACCTGTTACACCTGTGCATTGTGTTTCCATGCGGAGCTCACTGATTACTGCCAACAACGATTAGTATACAAATTATTAGTTGGTACAGTTATTTCCCAGCGTGTGAGACTTTGGTCTTTGGCAACTAACTGCTGGTAGATGCCAGCACATCTCGCTTCATAACACCCAAGATGAGAGAACAATTGTTTCTGATTTATTTATAATGAGGCACCATCTGAAAAATGAGTTTTCCATGGGTGAGCGGATATTTGGATGGAGTCTCTGTCAGTTGGCAAACAATCGTATTTGTATCTAGTTGGTTTGTCAGCGCAGCCAAACTTCCATCTGAGAAAAAAGTTGGTTAGTGTGTAGGGTAAGAGTTCAGTTTCAGGTAAAGTGTGTGTTTTTTCAGCAACTGACAGATTCGGTCAACAGATGCAAATGGAAAACAACAAACTCAGTGACCCTATTTCTTTCTGCTTCCTCAGGAAATCCTACAGGGACACTTTTTTTTTTTTTTACTTTAAACATGTCTGACTGCCATTTAAATCCCCAAGGACAAAGCAGACATGCTTGGAAATTACTTAAGGGTTATAAAGAAAAGCAAACTGAGGTTGATGATGATCTAGATCAGTGACTCTCCAATGGTTTTCCTTCAGGGCTGTCAGTGTTACAATGTGCCGACCCAATACAATACAAAATTTTGTTCAAACATTGAAATCTATTACATTTTTTTGGAAGATCACCAGGCAACTTGCCTGTGTTTGACAGACAAATTTGCATCAACATGGTGTTGAGTTTGACTACATGCATGACCTTTGACATCAACAAAAAAAGATATGGAATATTATAATACATTCTTCTCTGTTTTAAAAGCCTATTTATTTTAATGTACTAGCTGTGCGTGATTACATAGCTAAATGCATTTCTTGCTTTGCATTTAGCATTGTTTTTAAGCTTCTTTCTGCAATCCCATGAGAGCAGACCTCTGACCCACCAGTTGAGAACCACTGATTGAGTGATGTGGTTCATATGAAAAATAGGTCATCTATTTAGAGACTCTGAAGAAGTCTGGAGGAAGAGGTTTTGCATAAGGACCCCCGTCATCACTATCCACATGTGCATCTAAGCAGAGGCCAGCTGGTCAATTAACTTAACACAGTCCAGATCAGCTTGAAAACCACTAGAAAATACACAAAAAAATGTTGAAATGATAAACATGGCATTTGGCCAGAGGAAGTCTAATGCCAAGACAGCATTTGGAGACTTTTTGATGAACTGCACTGTATGTTTAAACTAAATTTCTGTAGGCATACCATACAATCTAGCAAGTATCAACTAGGAAGTTAAGTAGCATTTATAGGCTGTTTAATGGTTTATTTTCCCAGCACAGATCAAACAAATACAATGATAAAGCACAAAACGATAAATTAAATTGCAAATATTGTAAAAGCTAATATACAAAAACATCAATACTGTAATTTAAGGATGTGTGCCCCTTGACATTTACTGTACAAGCAAATACATCAGACTACTAGTAAAAAACACCCACACTTTTGACTCAAAACTGTAAAGTTACTGAGATACGGTTTAACTTTCCCACGTGACAACTAGCCCCGGTCTGTTCTACAGCAAGATCAACTGGTTCTATTGCTTTCCTTTGTCACAGTGACAGTGATAAATAGTCTATTGTGGTATTATGCTATTTATTGAAAGGAAATGTAACTCTCAGCTAATGGAATTTGTTTATATTCCATCTTAAAGCGTGTTTGACAAAGACATTATGTGAATGACATCAGCATTCCAGTCCCATCTGCCAGCTGGGTATATTTCCTAATTCGCCTCTGCACGAATGTAAACACTTCGACAGCAGTCACAGAAAAGCACATCTGCTCATAATGAACTATGAAATAATATCTTTATATATTCCTTTTGTCATTATTGGTGACAATGAAACTGTAAGTGAAGTATATGTTATAAATCAGGCATGTTAATTTAGTGTGTAATTAAATTTGATCAGTATTTTTTAGGGGTTATATGTATGGTCTGTATGTTAAGCATACGTTAGCTTATGGTTTCAATCTAAAGTTTTCTTCATATGACATATGCAATTTTTAAGTTATATAACCACTGTCACTACCATAAATCACTGCAAACATAAAAAATTTAGCTTTTATCTTGAAAAGTGTGCATTGTGAGTAGCAAAAAACCCCAACAACAAACAAACAAGCAAACATTTTTGTGGTTCAGACAGCCAAGCTGGATCTCAGGACATGTGAGGAAATATACCAAGTTTTATAGCCAAATAAGTCCTGAAAGGGAGTTTAGAATAAGTGCACCTTTCGTGCGTTTTACCAAAATTCCCCACATTATCCTCGCCTCAGATTTTGCCAGATAGTAAACCAACCGAGTTATTTTTCGTTGTTAATGAACAGTTCACTCAGACTACATGAGCTTTAATGATTTCCAGAGGCACACTCCGAGTCAGCCAATAACAACAAAGCCACCAAAGGAAGAGTAATTCACTTCCTGTTGCTGCAGTGCCGTTGTGACCGGATAGAGCCCTGGTCCACAGTCCGTATGGGTGATCATGCGGTTTCTTACACAGAGTTCATGTACTCATCTAAAGGGTAAAGGCTTGTTGTGCATAACAGCGAGGCACAAGCTGTTTATAAATCCACTACCTCACCTAATATCAAAGGTGGAGCTGGGTAATGCAGCGATTCTGGAAAAATGTGAGGTAAGGAGCTATTTAAGGCGGGAATACATGAACACGGACCTCCCAAACTTTCGTTTGGAACACCAAATGTTATTCAAGAAAGGTCTGTACTTACTTCTGAATTATTGTGGGCTTGACTGCTTAGTTTCTAAAATATTTTGAAGGCTTAACTCCCACATAGTATCACAGATTTTAAGATCCACCAGATGAAGCAGAACGCATTGGAAAAAAGGTTTCAATCTGTGTTAATGCTGTTCAGGAATATCAAGCCACATATCCCTCAATTCTGTAACCTTTCTTCTTTGAACCCTACAAACCGCCCTGAAATGCTTTGAAGGGATTCAGAGCGAATAATGAAACTATAGTGTAAGACTTGCTCATCTTGTTTCATAAAGTCCCTCTTTACTAACCATCTAGACACCTCAAAACTAAAGTGATGTCCATTCTTTATCAAACATTTAGCATTCCTAGCCTGTGGACATTGTTAGTTTCTAGTGACGTGACTTCATTAGATAATAGATGTGTTGTTTATACCGTCTAATTTACGCAGTCATCCCAGAATTACCAGCACTGAGCGTTTTGCACCAACCACAACTTACCAACCACCCTATTTCTGCTTCACTCAAGAATCTTTATAACCACTTTGAAGAGGTTTTCACCATCGAGCTGCCATCTTTTTAAAACAAAACAGGATATTTGGATGAGAACAGTCTAAACATTCAATTTCTCCTCCATCTACGACCCCTTATGTAGTGTGAATTTATATTCACAGGGCTTAAAGCTGTAAACGTTTTCTACGTCACATTGGATCTTTGTTTTGATTCATTTCTCGTTTCTCTGAGCAAATAAACTCTAGATCACAATGTGTATATATACCATTCCTCTCAAGAATGTGTTTATATTTGATCTCTCTACTATGCCAGACCCCCTTAGTTGTCTTCCCGAATTAAGCACAACTATTTTTCAGAGACATTTTTGGTCATTGAAGCTGAAACTACCTCAAGTGCCAAATCACTGGCGTCTGGATCTGATTATGAGGAAATTACTCAAAAAAACGAGAAGGACCATGTGTGAACATGTGAACTTTCAGACTCTTTCTGTGGGGGTGGATGTCTTTAGCATCTTAGAAAAACAGTTTTTCCCATTGTTTATGACTTTTCTCATCCCAAAAAGCAACATCACAGGCCATTAAGAGAAATTAAAACTACAGACCAAGACTAAAATGGTCGCAAACGCGACAAAAACTTGAAATATCCAATACAAATTTGAAATCTAACAATCCATGCACGTTTTCGACAGATGTCATCATGCTAGAACGTGTGTTAGACTCTCCTATACGCAACATCAAACACAGAGCAAGCTGTTATGTCTGATTTGCGAACAAATTACTCTTTAGAACAGGTTTTTTTAATGAGTCGGTCAAAAGATTTACAAAGCAGTCTCAAACTCGCTCATGAGTTAACCGGTTTGAATCAGACTCAGTCAGTGAATCGTTCAAAACATGAGAAACTATGGTCGCAAGTTCTGACGTTACCAATAGAGTTCAATGGAGCTAACGACCATAGTTAGCTAACAATGTTTTTGGGAAACACACCCCAGAGCGGTTACTGTTGACAACTGACTGCTTGACTGAATCGCGAGTCATTTTTTGCATATGCCCGATTGGAAATGAACCCAGAACCGAACTGTGACGTACATTTGTGACACACAAAGATACACATACATTCAACAACAGTTTTGTTTTAAGTATTTTAACATTTGATGTCCAAATGCGAAGATTAATCGACTGCGAGACTATAAGAAGTTTGTTTGGGTAACATATTGGAATAACTTTTAATTTTTTTCTTCAAACAGACCAAAATATTCTTAAAAACATAATGTTATTCATGACAGCATCAAATTGAAACGAATGTGTATTAAATACAACAAGAACAACAACAACAAAAAAAACACCATTTCATAAACCTCAAGGGGAGGCGTGATTTTTCAGAGGGGTTTATAGACTTCTTAAAGAGGGCTTTCTCATGAGTCACAGCCATCCCACTCCAATAATCCCCCACTTTGAATGTGGGAAAGCGAAATTTCCCTCCATATTTCGTTCATAGGACTGAATCCCAGACTAATGACTAAATACAAAAAACAACCTTTTGTATATCAGCCCCCAGATGTGTGGAGCTGTGGGGTTGCTGGACTTCACAATGTCATAGACCACTGCATCAGCGTGGTAGATGAGGTCAGAAAGTATGTTAATCTAAAGTGACAAATGGTGGAGAAATAATGGAGAATGTGAAACTATTTTGTCAATGGAGAGGGCGGCAATTGTGTTTGTATGAGAAAGGAATGACACATTATCTGACTTCCAGGGCTTATCAGAGAATGTGTTTGATAGAGAACAAAGCAGAAAGGAGGAGAAAGAGAAAGAATGGGGGAAGGTGTTGAAGGAATAGTTCAACCAAAAAATTAAAATCCTGTCATCGTTTACTCACACTCTTTTCCATATAATTAAAGGGAATTGGGGCTATCCAGTTCTTAACTGACACAAAAAACCCACCATGTGACTTTCCTCACTATTTTTCAGCTATTAACAGCACACACTGTTCTCACATTTCTCAAGACCAAATGTACTCAAATCATGTTTGATCTGAGATAAAATGGTAAGCGTAAAACTGAAGCCATACTTTTAGTGAGAAACAAACTCAAAATGAGTTTTTCACTGACCATTTATATCTCAAATCAAACATGATTTGAGCACATTTGGTCATGAGAAATGTGAGAATGGCCAGTGCTGTTAAATAGTATATGTGTGCCATTTTTGTAGTCCATATGACTTTTGTTGAGTTTATCAGTGAATAATGACAATGTGAGGGTAAGCTAATCACAGCAGGATGCACATTTTTGGCTGAACTTTTCCTTTCACTGTTTGGTCTGAGACTGTATCTGATCTAAAAGAAGTAATGTACTCAAAAGTTCAGAATCAAAGTCAGTATTGTGAAATGAGTAAGAATGCACAGCAAAATCTAACCAACGACAGGAGTCTTTTGCTGTTTCTCTTCAAATCTCAAGAGAGAAGAATTAGTCAAGAAGTTCATGCAGGAAATCAGGAGGTTAGTAGCCCTACATAAAGTCTATAGTATACATGTAAGCTTTCAGTATAATCAAAACGGTCCCAAATGGCGGTTTCTTCCTGTGTTTATTTGTACCAGAAATCCCTGCTGACCACAACAACATCCATTGCCACAAACTACTCTTTTCAGTCTCTTTCTATTTTGCATAAACGGAAATTCTGATTTGGCAACGAAAGCTGCACATTCAGATGCATGCAACTGTAATCTAAATTTTACAGCTTGAGACCTGTCAATACAAGCTGTCTGTATCTCAAAGGCAAACTTCAGGAGAAAGTTCACTTATTAAAGCGAGGCGATTCAGACTGTACTCTAGAAAGCTGCAAACACTAAAAACGAAAGACTAAATCAATAGATTTCCATGTACAGGGTTCGTTTTTGTGCATTACTGTCAGTCAAACAGAATCCCACCACCAGACGACGGTTGAGTGTCACGATAGGGGGTCAATTCGAATAACAAAGTACCATCATTCAAAGTTTGTTGTGGCTGTGATAGGCTTGCACCAGCATTCTGGCCAAAGGCTGTTTACTGAACACAACATGGTCGAGTCACTTCAGAGACAGACAACAGGGCCTCAAATGAGCCCCCAAAGAGCGCAAAACAACAAGCAATGGAAGAAAAACTAATCCAAGATTTTCATTTAAATAACAACATGCCAATGTTAATCGCTGTTCTTCTGAGACACCACTGAAACTAATTTTTAAACAAATAAAGATAATACAAACGTATCATTTCAACCATTTCCATTCCATTTGGAACTTTTCAAATTCAATCTAAACATTCAAATGTTTCAGCCAGATATTTATTGTTTTAAAAGCGCTAAATTTAAGTTATGTTCGCTAAAAAAAATAGAGCAGGTCTATCATTATTTCTGGTAGCTAAGGCTTTTAGACAGTTGGGCAGGGTCAAACCCACCCCCTCATAGGACACAGGAAGTCTCATGACCTCATAGGTCCAGCCTTTCCACCAAGCCAAGGATAACAAAGTACGAATATAACTTCTATTCTGAACTGTCAATGCTGAACTCTCTTGAACCTAACGAAACACTTATTTTATTATAAGAAAACAATTTTTTATTGAAACTTTGATAAGCATTGACTACATGCAGATGAAATCACAGTGCTGTTCCTCTGAATTGGTAGGGAGTGTCAAATATGTCAAATGCTTCCCAGATAGTAATGTTGAATTTGGAAAAAGATCTGGGATGAGTCAAGGTCTCCGCAGCTGGAATAATGGATTTATTTATTGGTCATCTAAATATTTGTTGGTTTGACGCACGTTCAGTATTTCCAGTGGCCAGTGAGACTCTTTGTGTGACAACACAGTGAATTTAATTACTGAAATTTAATGGCATTTTCCCACACCACCATAGCAGCATTCAGCTAAGGGAGTGTCTTTCCATCACTCTCAACCACAAATAACAACAGTAAAATGAATTGAAAGAGAAGACTGAGCTGTGTAAAGTTTGTGTATTCAGCTAATGCGATTTCGCCAGAGAGAATAAAGTTCAAATTGATTGATTTGGCAAAAGCTTTGTGATCTCTGACAGTTCATTTGGATCATTTAGGTTAAAACTGTGATTTCAAGCTTCTTAACACTTTACTGATGAATTGAACACTTAATTGATGAAATTTCAGTTAATTGAATAAGAGAGTCGTTGCAGCGGTAAAGAACTGAATGGCCCATTGAGGTCCATGACAATGCTTGAGTGATGAATAAAGACAATAGAAAACACAACAAACAAGATTATATATGTAGTTTAACTATAGTGTAGCAGTTTCGCCATAAAAAAGTGGTGTAAACACAATTTTCACTCAGATATTGCCAGTAAACTAGCAATTGATAAGAATAAGAAATGACAAGTAACACATTGCATTAAACATTACATTTTGAAGTGTATTTTCTTGTAAAACAGTCTAATATTCTTTCATGTTTTATTTTTACAGTGTAGTTGAACCTAACAACACTCTTGAGTATTTTTTGTATTTAATTTTAATTAAATTATTTTTTAATTATTAGTTTTAAAGGGAGATTTTTTTTTTTACTTTAATAAAGCAATTAAATATAATAATGTTTTAATTTTTATTACCTTTTTAATATTTTGAAACAAATGGTTTGCACAGTTATGTGTAAAGCATTGGTAGCCTCAACAGGAAATGTCTTTATGTATGTATGGAAAAAATATCACATATAAACTTCCATCTGGAATTGCACCTACTTCTTCTCAGGAACTATCATATCTGTATCACAGGAGCACCAGACATAAGTGTCTGAAACAGGAGCCAAGACTCAGGGTGAGCCAGCAGTCTCTGTGGGGAGTATCAGAGTAGAGTGCTTGATTATCAGGCCTTTGTGTGTAAATGTAGGTAACATGCTGAGTCCAAGATATCCAGACACAGCAGGAGCGATGAGTCTGTCTGCTGGCTGAGGAGGTGGAGCCCCTCTGATATTGCCATTAGGCTAGCCTGAGGGCAAAAAGCAGAAAAGACTGATAAAGCAACTCTCCGTTCACTTCTGGCACCTCGGCCACCCACTGGAAAGCAGCAGAATGTGCAAAGCACTGAATATGTGGGCCCTCGTTGCCCTGTGAACAGGTGAACAAGACAGACCTCTCCCATGTGCTCAACGTCTGCCAGTAAAAATGAAAGCATGCAATGCTCAGTACTTTTTACTATTTCATGTCATAGAACGAAGAATCCATCTTCCATATGTTTTCAAGATCTCATAGTTGCATAATACCTACTAAAGTAGTGGCTATTCTGCTCCACGTTCAGACAGGGGACATGGTGTTCCTCTGGAGGGCTTTGTTCGGCACGGCCCAGTATGACCTCATAGGTGTTTCTCAAGGAAATCCCTCTCCCTTCGAGGTACAATGACAGAGTTTCCTGTTTAAGAAAGTAGGATCCGGCTTCGGACTTGCTCACACTCTCCGCTGCCTTATGTAATTACAATGCAATTCCGAGACTGCTCATGTTTTACGTATACTTGTGCATCACATACTCAAAATAAGCAGGGTTATTTATTTATTCATTTAGTCATACTTGTTTATGCGCCTGTTTGCACGTCAGAATGAAGGAAGAGAATACTGTAGAGGCTCAAAACATCCTGCATTATGAGTCTTGTGTTTGAGTATAAGGATGAGAAATGGTAAAAAATGCAGGAGTTCTTAAATTAAAAAAAAAAAAAAAAACAAAAAAAACAAAAACAATTAATGTTAACCATTAGCAGCAAGTCTCACAAAAAATTAAGAAATCTTTTAAAAACAAATCTTTGAACTATAATCTAAAAAAGGCAATGTTTCAAAAATGTCAAGTAAAAAGTACTAAAATGCTTAAATCTTGAAATATTACTTTCAATAAAGATTTAAAATCTGTTTTGTTGTTGTTGTTTTTTTTTTTACAATAAAACGTTTTGTTTTCTTAACTTAGCATTTTTGATTATAAGCCCCACAAAGATACATCAAATTGCTTCTAACTCACAAAAATAAAACAAGTTCTTCACGTAAGAATGTATAATGAAGCGTGCATTTTTATGCAACTTAATAGACCTGAACAAAAGATTAGTCACGTCATTGACCTACATATATAATGTCAAAGTACCTTCAAGTTGGCAAAGCAATTCATTACCCATAAATGCTGCATCAGCACAGCCAGAAGACGAGAGAAGGCGAATGTCAAGACCAGCCCACTTCAGGACGAGTCTTGATCCAAGGTTCAGCTCTCAGCTCAGCTGCCGGCCGGAGCTCTTGTCAGTTGTAGGCAGGACACTGGGGAGAGATAACGTTAGTGGAGCAGAGGAGGATTTGTCATTTACAGGCACTGTTCAGTGTTTCTAACTTAAACGGTAAGCTGCGCTTATTTACACGAAAGAGCGAGGTTACATTTGAATGTAGGCTAGATTAAAGTCAGTTTAGGTGCAGTATGTAAACTAGCGTTGTTTTGCATGGATGCGGACTTTTCGTTCAGTCACAGACTGGTTAAAGTTTGGTTCGACCATTTCATAGTTTATAAAATGATTGACATTTGTCTGAATTCAGCCTGTGCGCACGAGCGCGTAAACGACGCTATTGTGATTATTTACCGAAATAATTATGCAGAAAATGTTTGCGTCGTGTGATCGTCCAACGCTGTAAAACGATTAATAATGTTTAATAAACGATAATAAACCGTTGAACAATGTAAAAGCGCTTAATTTGATAACTACGATTTTCTTATAGGCAACTGTAAATATTTTATATTGCAATAAACGATAGGCTATATGGAAATTAACTGCAAATGTTTTTATTTTTTTTAAATTAAAAAAATTATAAAGTAAAAAAAAGTATGGCAATCTACGAAGGAAATGTGTATTTAACAAGGTATTAAGCTAGGTATATTTTTACAGTAGCTGCAATACTAAAATAATGTTTTATCTGGAAAATCTCTATATTATCAGTAGGCCAACGTTGTACACTAACAAACAATTTTAATAGTTCAAATAGGCTGGTATATTAACAATCTATAATTTGATGTCACATGCATACATTTCATGTCTGTAAAATATTGGCTACTCCTTCACTGTATTATTTTTATGGTAAAGGTTTTGACCGCAACAGTTGCTAGTTTTTTTTTTTTTTTTTACAGCACTGTATATTTTTACAGTGTACTGACTAATTCTAATACTTATACTCAAACATGGTTTACTTTATTACAAAGTATTTATTTATTTTTGTTGTTGTTGTATTCCTTAAATAGTAGAGATATAATTAAATACATCCGGAATAAAATGTCCATTCTTTTAGACAAATTTAACAGCTACAGCTGTTTGTTTTATTTTATTTATTTTACAGTACTGTATATTTTACAGTGTACGGACTAATACTGATACTCATTCACGGTTTACTTTATTACAAAGTATTTTTTAGTTTTCCTTAAATTGTAGAGTCATAATTAAATACATCCAGAATAAAATGTCCATCATTTTAGATAAATTTGACAGGTACAGCTGTTTGTTTTATTTAGTTTTTTACAGTACTGTATGTTTTACAGTGTACTAACTAATTCTAATACTAATACTAATACTCAAACACAAATTGTACTATATTTTATACAATTATTCCTTTGTTTTCTCCGAATTCCTAATTAAATGCAATCTGTTAAAATGTCCATTTGTTTAGATAAAAAAATGTTTATTATGTCTACACTGAAATAAAGTATTGACTATGAAAGAATAATTAAACAGTTGAAACAGAACATGATAAATGCTAAATATTATATTAAATATGCTTTTTTTTTTAATTTATGTTATGCTTTTATTTATTTTTATACATTTTGTTTGTCATTCAAATATGTTTACCATAATTATTTAACATTATTTTCTAATGCTTTATTTCAGTTCCCTCTGGTGGCCTTTGAGGATATAGCAAAGCTGTGATTTGAGCATCAAAGAAGTGAAAATTTCAACACAAACGAGCCTACAACACAAGGATTTAATGCTACTATGTTAAATCCTCTTGAGAGTTGTTTTATGTGCTTTGCTGGAATATGGCAATAAGAGGGCCTACAGAGATCCTTAAGAAACATCTTTAAGGACAGCAAAAGAAACGGGAAGAATGGAAGCTTCATACGCTGCTAGTGCCGCTGTTGCTCCAACTCTGCCACTGAGCACCTCGTCTCCAGGTTACCTGCTCAGAATGTTTCGGGAGTATCAAAGCAACGCCGTCATCGTGGCCCATTACAACTTCACTGGAAAGCTGAAAGAGAACAAATACCGGGACGGACTGAAACCCGAGGCCATTGTGTTTCTCATCATCTGTCTTCTCATTGTGATGGAAAATGCCATTGTTTTGGTGGCAATATGGAAGAACAAAAAATTCCACATGCCCATGTACTACTTACTGGGCAGCTTGACGCTCTCCGATTTGCTTGCAGGATTCACCTACATGGTGAACATTGTGACTTCAGGTGCAAACACTCTCAAAATGACTCCAGTGCTGTGGTTTCTTCGAGAAGGAGGCGTGTTTATCACACTTTCTGCGTCTGTCATCAGTCTCCTCGCTATAGCCATCGAGCGGCACGTCACGATGGTCCGGATGAAGCCGTATCAAGGGGCCAAGCGAGGCCGAATGTTTGGTTTGATTGGTGCAAGTTGGGTTCTTTCAGTGCTCCTCGGCATTCTCCCAATCATGGGCTGGAATTGCATTGGAAATCTGGACGAATGCTCCACAGTCTTGCCTCTTTACGCCAAGAGCTTCATCCTCTTCTGCATTACCGTGTTCACCCTGGTGCTGATGTCCATCGTGGTGCTCTACGTGCGCATCTTCCGCATTGTGAAGTCCAACACCCAGCGGTTAGGCTGCAGTCCTCAGCGCAAAGGTCTGGCCAGGAAGTCCCAGAAGTATCTGGCTCTGCTGAAGACGGTCACCATCGTTCTCGGGGTCTTCATCGCCTGCTGGTTGCCTCTCTTTGTCCTCCTTCTGCTGGACTTCTGCTGCCCTGCTCAAAGCTGCGAGGTGCTGCTCAAGGCAGACTACTTCCTGGGTATCGCCATGATCAACTCGCTCCTAAACCCCATCATTTACACCCTAACTAGTAAAGACATGCGGAGAGCCATTCTGAGACTGGTCTGCAGTTGCTGTCTGATATCAAAAGATGGACAGGTGAAGAAGTTTGGCATGCCTTTCTTGGACTGTAGCACCAGTAAGGTTGAGGTGCCGTCACAGAGGCTGGAGGGCTTGGAAACAACGGTCTCCTCGGGGAACTTCACACCATCCACGATTAAAGCCATTTACCCGAGGATATTGAAGAGCTGAGGAAGAACAATGCATTAAGTTCAAATTGACAATGCAGCAGTAATGGACAGATCGACTTCTCCTGGTTCAGGTTGAACATTTATAAAACTGCCAGATGGACAGGTGCTTAGAAATTAATTCAGGAGACGCTGGATGAGATGGAACTCATAAATCTTGTGTTTTGGACTTCAAAGTAGAAGACTTGGTTTCCTCCACATGCATTAAAGCAAGCCACGGAGGCTACCAGAGAACATGGTAGACCAGACAAGTGGAATTTTTTTTTTTACTGTGATAAAAACCAGGGTTTAAAATGGATTGTCTGTGGTTCAGACTTACAATACAAGAGCTACGGTGCCTTTTTAAAAATAGGATTTTAAACAGCAAACAAAAAACAGTTATACAGCTGAACTGAGCAAATGTGACGCATTGTGCAAATATGTTTTGAAAAGAACTCTTCAGATGTTATATGAGACTCGTGTGAGCATTTTCAAAAACAATGAGCTTGTGCAGCGAGTCATTTTCACCTCCAGTCCAAATAGCAGTTGAAATGTTCCGAGATTTTGTGGTGAAAAAATGCAAAGAAAATGACGGGTTGATGCCTCCACACACAGGCACGTTAGTCCTCGGGCATTTTAAGAGTACACATGCATGCAAATAAAAACTACAAGGCAAGTGACTATTTTTGATTTGTAAGGTTTCCTCTTATAATGGTATTTTTGGGAAATATTGTTTTCCTGTTAAAGTTCCCTTTAAAAATGTAAGTACGTTATACTTTTCTATATTTGCTTATACAGGAAATATAGTTTCAATGACTTTAAGTCATTGAAACTAACAAGCTAGCTATAAATATTATAGGTGGCACAAGCTATATAAATATTGTATATTTTATAAATATTGTAACAAAGTTTTTGTTGTATGGAATGGCATCATTTATATGTAGCAGTCTGCAGTGACAAAACAGCACTGACATTCAAGCAATATTGCATTTCTGTAAAACTGTCTATGTACTGAAAACGATGCATTCATGTGTTTAAATGTATTTTGTTGATCCTAAATTATGAGCCTTAAAAACAAATCTTTTATAAGTGCATTAATTAAAAGTGTTTTCTTGAATGTTTGCTATTTGTTTTTGTTTAGTCCCGTATTTTTTGCAAAAGTGATTTATTTTGCACTACATAGTTTGCTTCTATAGATTACATTTATGCACTGCCCATTGTTTCTCATGAAAAATAAAATAGAGGGTGAAACAAATATACATATGTAGGTGTATGTAAATACATAAATTTTGCTCAGATACAGTGGAAAACCCATCCACTGTTAGGTTCAGAGCAAATTTTTCTGGAAATTTGCGTCAAGTTATAAAACAACGAATGGTCTAAATGGACCATTTTAATCTAAATGGTTAAAGTGCATATACGAAAAAAAAAAAATTGCTCTCACAGTGAGTTTAGCTGATTTCCAGTTGCCTCAATCACACTCACACCACATGTTAACCAAGCATAAACTAAACTATATTGTGGTTTTGTCTTTTCACACGAGCCACACACAGAATTTTCTCACTGTTCTGTCTTTGCAAAAAACCCCTACAGAAAAAATGGTCATAAGCTCGTGCCAGTCCGGATGTTTATCGAAGCTGAAAAGGCATGTGTCTGCACCTCAAGGGCATGATGATTCATTTTTGAAGTTAAACGAGCAAAGGTTAAACTGGTCACGCAAACAGAGTACGATGATTAAGCTTTTGAAAGAATACCCATCCATATGCCCTGACAGATATCAAACATCCCAAAGTATTGAAATGAGAACTAGTGAAACTAGTGTAGTGAAAGTACTGAAAGAAAAGATGAGGAAAAAATATCCAAGTGACTTACACAAAGCTCTGGGAAATTATATAAAATCATTCTGAATGAAAATAAAACCATATCTGAATATATGTTATATAGTACATCCTAGCACTTTATATTTAAAAACATCTGTTAAAAATATTTCATTAAACCTTAGGCAGGAGCTATATAAAATGAGTGATTTATTAATTACCTAACTAAATATGCACACATCTTGAAAAAGAAATACACATCACTAACATATCTCTATAGTTTCAGTTTAAGAGTTTTTCATTTTTAGTGGCATGTCAATAAATCCTAGAAAATTGGATAGCAAAAAAAACAACTATAAAATACATGTAACTATTAAGAAATAAGCACGCCAAAACTGAAACAAAAAAGCAGTATGAACAAACAAAATGTCTGTTCACAACGAAAGAGAAACTCACTTTCATGCTAATGCAAGTTACAAGCCATCTATCTCTAAATTTTTAAATATGCTACATGTCCTTTTTTTGTGTGTTTCTTTGTAATACTTGTCAGAAATCTTGAAAAGTCTCACCATAAATTATTATTCAGTAAGTATTAAAAGAACACTTGATTTCATTACGTTTCATCACAATGTTTGCAAAAACTGATTTTAAATTTAATAGGAAATTCCCTGCTCTATGGAAATAGCAGGTGAGCCTTTTAACAGACAGCAAATTATAACAAAACTCAGAAAATGCTATTCTAGTAATGCAAAAAAGTGCATTTTCAGGCTGTGGGGGGAATTTTGTGAACATATAGTGACATCTTGTGGTGTGTGGGTCAAGGGGGCAACTGAGGCAAATTTATTAACAGAATTAAAAACAGAATAATTATAAAGACACATACACATACATACACACACACACACATAAAAACAAACAGTAATTTAGCTAACACTGTTCATGTGCACCTGGTCTACCATTCAGTATTAACCAGGCTCCACAGGTCATCGCTGACTTCACAGGTTGAGCGGGTGGATGTGTCTATGTTAATGGGGGTTGCCACATCCATGCCGTAGTGAACTGCCAAGAGACAAAAGGGATTTCATACAGTCTAGAACATGAAACTGTTATGTTCATCATCATCATATACAATAAATGTGTCAGGATTACCTCCTCTCAGTATGTGCGGCTCTGTGTCCACCTCCAGCTTTATCTTGGTTACTTTAAAGTAGAGCTGAGCAACGTATCTAAATCAAGTGAGCAGCAAAACAAACTTTTTTTAGCGGACATGATCATTTCAAAGCAGTCTGGCAAAACAGATTTACAGGTATCAACATATAACTATAGGGTACCCAGACAATGACTTTCCATCACTTTTTTTTTTCTTTTTTTTTTTACTGTTAAAGTTTTTTCATTTAAAAAATGTATAAAGCTTGCACTAAACAAGCAATTTATAGCTCTATGAAGTATACTCGGTATAAAAAAAAAGTCCAACAAAATGTCCCGATATTTTTAGGTTTTCCATGACCATGTGAAAGAATTATTGGAAGAAATTAGTACTTTTATTCAGCAAGGATGCATTAAATTGATCTAAAGTGATCCACACAATATCAAGCAGTTTTTCAACATTGGTGATAATCAGAAATGTTTCTTGAGCATCAAATCAGCATATTAGAATGATTTCTGAAGGATCATGTGACACTGAAGAGTAATGATGCTGAAAATTCAGCTTTGAATCATGGGAATAAACATTTTTAAAAAGAAAATATTTCACAGTATTACCGTTTTTACTGTGCTCTGATCAAATAAATGCAGTCTTTGTGAGCGGAAGAGACTTCATTAAAAACCCTTTTGAACAGTACTGTACATGATCAGGGTTGGGAAGGGTACTTTTAAAATGTATATTACTACAGATTACAAAATACATGCTTTAAATAGTAATTTGTAACCTATTTTGTTAGATGACAAGTTCTGTAACCTAATCTAAATACTTTATAATACTTTGTAATACTAATAAGGTATATAACACAAAGGGTCTTCTAGGAAAAAATTACATCCACCAAACATACAACTCAAGGGCATGAGGATTCATTTTTGAAGTTAAACGAGCAAAGGTTAAACTGGTCACACAAACAGGGTACGATGATTAGGCTTTTGAAAGAATACCCATCCATATGCCCTGACAGATATCAAACATCCCAAAGTATTGAAATGAGAACTAGTGAAACTAGTGTAGTGAAAGTACTGAAAGAAAAGATGAGGAAAAAGTAGACAAGTGACTTACACAAAGCTCTGGGAAATTATATAAAATCATTCTGAAGGAAAATGAAACCATATCTGAATATATGTTATATAGTACATCCTCGCACTTTATATTTAAAAACATCTGTTAAAAATATTTCATTAAACCTTAGGCAGGAGCTATATAAAATGAGTGATTTATTAATTACCTAACTAAATATTTTCATTTTTAGTGGCATGTCAATAAATCCTAGAAATTAGGATTTTGTTCCTCAGCAAAAAAGAAACAATACAAAAAAAGTGCAATAAAAGTAACTTTTAAGGATTAAGCACACCAAAACTGAAACAAAAAAGCAGTATGAACAAACAAAACATCTGTTCACACCGAAAGAGAAACTCACTTTCATGTTAATGCAAGTTACAAGCCATCGATCCCTATATTTTTAAATATGCTGCATGTTCATTTTATAGAAATGTCTTTCTTTCTTCAGTCGCAAAGAAATTCAGTTTTTTTGAGGAAAACACTCCAGGATTTTTCTCCATATAGCGGACTTTTTTGGTTCCCAATGGTTTGAAGGTCCAAAGTTTCAATGCAGCTTCAAAGGGCAAATGCTCATCTTGCACTCAACCTCACGCATTACATAATCACACACGCCTGACATAGCCAGAAGTACCGACCCAGTTTTCACAAAGTGAATGTGCAAAGAAAGTCAAACGCCCTTTACAAGAAAAGGTAAAACAACAATGACTGATGATTTTGAAGTTGAGGAGAAAATGAGATGAGACTAAAATGAGTACACAGACTAAGAACTAACCACATGTGACTTTTTCTACGTGATTACTTAGTCACATAGCATCGCATAGCTAGTGCAAGAGGAGCATTTGTGGTTAAAAAGTATATACATTTATTTTATTTTTTTTAGAAAATGATCAATTGTTTCACTAGGTAAGACCCTTATTCCTCAGCTGGGATCGTGTAGAACCTTTTGAAGCTGCATTGAAACCGCAATTTGGACCTTAAACCAATTGGGAACCATTAAAGTCCACTATATTGAGAAAAATCCTGGAATGTTTTCCTCAAAAACTTTAATTTCTTTGCGACTGAAAGAAAGAAGGACATGAACATCTTGGATGGGGGTAAGTAAATTATCAGGAAATTTTTATTATGGAAGTGAACTAATCCTTTAATTGCTCAGGATAACCAAGGGGCTCACAGACAACTATCACAAAACATGAAAAGAGTCATGGATCAAGCAATGACAGAAGGGTATGTACATTTTTGAATGGGGCATTTTTGATAAATTCAGTCATTTTGCCTTGTGGAGTAAACATCTGTTATGTGAAATATCTTATTGAGGACAGTACTAAATAAAAATAACATGCTATTGATCCTCTTATTTTGTAAATATTCTGCAAGGTGGATATTCTGCACTTGTGAGCAGAAAATCACCAATTTCTGTTTATATTATTTGCCCTTTACAGGTTACGATAATGTTTAAATGAAATAAAAAGTGTAGCAAAATTCAAAGTAATCACTTTGGTAATTAAAATATTTTTCGAATGTTACTGTAATTTGATTACTACCTATTAAAAACGTAACTGTAATGACATACAGTTACTCATATTTTGTATTTTAAATACATAACTAAGTTGCATGTATTTCGTTACTCCACAACCCTGTACATGAAAGGGGACTGAATTACGTAGTCATTACAAACACAAGGTGAAGTAAAGCCAGCTCGGTGTTTGCTTACATGGCTGAAGGAATGACCTCGGTCGTGTCTTCATCCACTTCCTGTTGCAGAGTTTGAATTTCTTGCTCAGTATCTCGGAGTCTTTCCAGCTCTTTCAGCAAGAATCTGACCCATGCGTTAGGGAAACTACAGGGAACAACCAAACTAAAGAGTAACAAAGTTCATAAATCAAGAAGTAAACTAAACAACACTCATGTTTTAGTAAAATAAAAAAACATAATAATAATAAAAATAAAACAACAACAACAAAACAGATCATATCTGAGATCAGCTTGAGATTAGAGAGCCTGACAGTGCTAAAAACATTTTAACAATTTTGTGTGCATCACACTGAAATGTCCAGTGTCTTGGTCATCTTACCTCAACAATGTCAATTAATGCATACTTTTTTTTTAACTTACAGATGTATAAAAGTACATAAATGCACAAATCTGTACATAAACCTACTGATCTTGATGTACATTACTTTATTGTTTTTAAATTATTCTTTTATTTTACATCATTTTTATTTAAATGTTCTTTCTATTCTCTTTTGTTATATGTATGTATGTATGCATGTACCCAGAGCTCCTGGAAAACACAACACATTTCTTGAGTGTGTGTGCGCACACTTGGCAAATAAAGCTTATTCTGATTCTGATATGGCCAATTATTATAATGAGAGCTGGTTCTGGTTCAGGTCTCGAGGGAAACACCATACTGAAGGATACTCCTGCTCTGAGTCCAGGATTTGGCTTTTGGAGAGGCTCCTTTGTATTTCCTGCTTCATCCTCTCGATCTCTTGTGCCATTTGGCTCTTCTGCTGCTCTAAATCCAGAAGTTTCTGGCCGACCACTTCCTCTCCATGTACAAGATCTTTAAAAGGAAGACAACACAGAAAAAAAAAAATTGTATTTAGTATTATTTATTAGTGCATTTTGTTAAGTTACTATTAATTAGTAAGTTAAAAGTTAGCATTAGTACTATAAGTAATACCATTTAAGAGCTTGGTTGTGGTCCTCTTGGTCTTGATGTGGTGGTCAAAGAACTCCTGCAGATTCTCTCTTGCTCCTTGGAGGGCGCTCTCTGCCTTACTGCTCTTGATGAACTCAATCAATGCTTCCCCTGATTTCTCGAGGTCATCGTCATGCATCCCATCGTTCTGTGACATGTCTGCATTAATGATGCTTCTGCAGAAAAATGCACCACATACTGAGGTGAAGCTATATGCCACGACAGAACATTTTTCCATTTAAGCAGATACATTCACCAAAAGCAACTTACAAATGAGGAACAACACAAGCAATATGTCAGAGTTGACAAGCTTCACAGTATACAATCAATGGCACATTTACACACACACAAAAAACCCTGGATTAGTGAACAAGCTAAAGCAGTGGTGAAATGCAGAAAAGAAAACAGATAAATATTGTATATTCAGTTACAGTCAATGCATTTTAACTGGACGTCAAATCAGAAACATGAAGGCTACTTTTAATTTATTTAACAGTTTTGCTGTATATGTTAGGTATTATTCAGTACTCAACAAGATTTTTTTATACAAATAATAAGTCTAAAATTAGTTCTTGCCAACATTTTCACTGTCACCAAATTACCAATTTTTATTTTCAGCAATGCTTTTAATTTTTCCCCCCTAGAAATATTTTTATTTTTATTAAATATCTCATTCATCTACAGCTATAATATAACTCCATACACGGAATACAATGCAAAACTTTAAGTTACTTGTCGGATTGTATTCTTATACTAAACGCATTTTTATTGATGCTTTATTTTTACACATTCAACAAAACCTCTTTTAAAACAAAAATAACTGCGAATCATAATTCAGTAGCTCTATTAGCTGTTAAAGTAACTGTTATATAGTCTAGTACGAAATATTATATAATATTAAAATTACAGACTGTTGTTGAGCAAACACTGAACAACATTATCTCAAAACAAACCTGCCTATAATAACAACCACATAATAACGCATCCACAAATGCACGATTAACTGGTTTAGTCAAGGCGGCGCTTTAAAACACTGACCTAAATAACACTTATTAATAAAACATACAACAAAGTGGTTTATTGCGATATATTTCAGAGTAAACAGCCTCACCTAATGCATGCGCTGTTTATCCGGATTTCAAACTGGCGGCTGTTTGGCGCGCTTTCCAGAAACGCGCCTGAATAAAAAACAGCTTCAGTACTTCAAGCTTTTGTTTTCACCCCCATCATGATCAATGTTTTAATACATTACATGATACATGAAATCCATAATGTATTCTTCGAATACATTCAAGGTTATTTTAAATACACGCTAGAGTTACTGTCAGGCAACTATTCGAGACACCTAAACCGCAATAGTCAAGTCAAAACCAAAGTCCTCTATGCCTTAACAAATTAAATGCCACGCAATCTGAAAAATCTCTATGAGATTCCCACATGAAAAAATACTGTAGTGTTTTTGAACCCCACTATAGTAAAGTACTTGAATTAATTTGTTGTGGTAATTCTATAGCTGCTGTGGTAATACAAAAACTATAGTAATACAAACAAATTACTTTACCCAATACTGTACTAAGTCTTCTACAACTATATGGTATATTATACTACAATACACTAAAAACTAAAACTAAAGTATAATACAGTATTTATTACAGTTTATCAGTTCACTATAGTTAATACTACAGTATGCTGTAGCATTCATTAAAGTGTTGTGAATACTATAATATATACAGTATAATACACTTTACTATAGCATGGTTACTATAGTATTTTTTCATGTGGGTTGTATTGAAAAGAACATGTTTTCTCTATGAATCAACAAGAGTTTCATGGGTTGCAATGATTGTATGCTGCTTGCAACTGAAAATTTTAATAAATATTTGTATTTGTTATATTTTAAAAGTGAATCTGGGATAACTCCATCAAAACTCAGTAACTAAGTCTGATGACCTTAATATAATGTTTTCCATTTCCTAGAGCAGAGTGGTCAACAGATAACATGAAAAGGAATGTGAAAGAAGTTTCTTTATTTCTACTATAACTCCTCTTTTTATTTTTTAAGAACACAGATAAAATTCATATTCATGAAACAATGGTGAACCAGAAACTTTCGAGATTCAAGCTATGTATTAGAAAATTAGAAAGCTATTATTTTGTGCTTTCTGGTCCCTCGGGAACAAATGTTCAATATGCCAAACACATACTCAAAATGGTTTACTTTAAGCATCACTGTTTGCTCTTTTTCTGCTGCTTTTCCTTTTTCTCCCGCTCTTTTCTCTTCTGTCTGTACAGCTCTCTGAAGTGGAGTCTCTTTGGATTCAGCCCGTAGGCCTGGAGTCTCTGTCTGCTGAACTCTGTTCCAGCCATCTTCACCGTCATGGACCTGGAAAGTAGGCGTCCACCTCGGGGCCTCATTTTCTTTTTAGGCCGTTGAGGTTTTTCAGTCCTTTCCTTGGCCAGCTCCTCTTTCGGAGTTACAGCAGTCTCCTCCCGCTTCACCTTTTTCTTAGGAACCAGGAACTCCTTGTCATCCTCCCCTTCATCCTGTACAGCGACTTCTTTGAGGTCTGTTTGGCCTAAGCCGTCAACTACAGCGCTTTCAGATGCATCTTCTGTCAGATCTCTCTTCTCTATATTGACGTCAGACTTCTTTAGACGATCCCTTCTCTTCTTGCCCACCTTCCCCTTGGGCTCCTTCAGCTCCTCCTCACCTTCGTTCCTGTGTAAAGAAGCACAAACACACTAAAACACAAGTACTCATATGATGGGGAGGTGAACATGGTTCTTGAAAAAGATGCAAATTGGTGCAAAGCTCGGTCTCATTTGTATGAGGTTTATAGCTTGCATGTCATGAACACGATGTTGAAAGGAACACTTACTCATTATACAAAGACACAAACACTTGCTCTTTCTTCTTGTTATTCCGTGCTTTGATCTGGAAGTTCTTCACGTCACATAGCTCCTCTCTCTCTGACCTAAACAAGGAAAAATGAAGCAAGCCTCATTAAAAAATGTATTCCAGGCCAGTGGGAAAATTTTTTTTATTTAGCTAAAACTATTTTCCCAGATAATATCATTAAACATTATTACTATATATTCCAACACTTCACTATAGTTCCCGGCTAACACATATCCATCACAAAAACTGCTGTATGGTACCTGTACATGCAGGTCTTCCTCAACGAGCACCAGCGGTTCAACTCACTTTCATCTGCTTTCAGGATCTATGGAAAGAAGTTCAGGTGAGAACAACATGGAAATATTAGAATGGAATAACATGGATATAATAAATTGTTTATTTAAATAAAATACTAATAAATAAATCATATGATAGATTATGTTAAACCATTCAAAATTATAGGGATGCATCAACTGTGGCTTATACAACTAATAATTATTTTTATGTTTATGGCTGATACCGATAATGGACAGAATAATAATTTTAAAAAAAATCTACTAATAACTAATGTTTAAATATTTGGGGTCAGTTTTTTATGTTTTTGAAAGTCGTCACTTATGCTCACAGATGATTTCTTTGATCAAATATAAATTAAAAACAGTAATATTGTGAGACTGTGAGAACAGTTTTCTAAACTAACATTCTGAAAATATGTATATACATTACTGTTCAAAGGCTTGTTATTTGACAAAAAAAAACCCCACTAAAACCAGTAATAATGTGAAATATTATTACAATTAAAAGAACTGTTTTCTATGTTAACATTAGTGCTGTCAATGATTAATCGCGATTAATCTCATCCAAAATAAAAAAAATTGTTTACATAATATATGTGTGTTCTGTGTATATTTATTATGTATATTTAAAGACACACACACACACACACACAGCATATATTTTGGAAAGATTTACATGCATTTACATGTATATATTTATATTCATATAAATGATATCATATATAAATATATTTAATATATAAGCGTAACATTTTTCTTAAAATATATACATGCATGTGTGTATTTATATAATACATAATAAATATACACAGTACACACTCTTATTATTTACATTATTTATTTACACAAAAACTTTTATTCTGGATGCGATTAATCGTTTGACAGCACTAGTTAATATATTTTAAAGTTTAATTAATTCCTGTGTTGTCAAATCATTACTCCACTCTTCAGTGTCACATGATCCTTCAGAAATCATACTAATATGATGATTTGATGCTCAAGAAACATTTCTCTATAATCAGTGTTGTGCTGCTTAATATTTCTGTGAAAACATTTTAATACTTTTTTTTTTCCAGAATTATTTCTTGACTAGAAAGTTATTTGATATGTAAATCTTTTGTAACATTTTAAATGTCCTGACTGCCACTTTCAATCAACTTAATGTTTCCTTGCAGAAGCAAAAATCTTATTAATCCCAAACTTTTAAATGGTAGTGTATAAATAATATAATAAGGCAGCAATATTATTTTATATATAAATGTAATTATTTATAAATGTGATTATTACCAAACAAATTATACTAATAAAACACTAAATACAATAAAAGTCAATAGCTTTTGGCAATGTGAAATGACTGATAGGCATAAAAAAATATTGGCAGACGTGGTCCTTCCTTATACACTTGGGATCCTTATGCAATCCAAATAAAAGTCCAGCTTCACCAATGACAGTGAACGTGAAGCTCAAACATACTAAACACAGCTCTCAAATCCTCTATGATCTAAATGTGACACAAATGCTAATGTACACTGGTGGTTTCCAGTGCAGATCTGTTCAGAGAGAAGATTACTGTCCTCAGACCCTGGTCAGAGTTACTCCCAGAGGAACAGCAATACCAGGTCAGACACAATCGCTCATCAGCACAGAATTTAGAGTTAATCATCATCCAGACACATTACTGTTGCTCGTAGCCCCTCACCTCGTCAGTGGTCAGACCGAAGTCATTCTGTACAACTTCTCTATAGCGGAATCTGCAGGGCAAGTCATCGATGACATCCTCATAATCCAGTTTATAGTACTCATCCAGATACTGCTCAAAGGTTTTCTCCTCTGGAAACATGATCAGAATGGGCAAATAAGATTTTAGGATTATACAGGACTACAGAAATGTAAATGTGGGCGGGGTTTTCTTTTTGACTGACCAATGACAGATAGAGGGAGTGTCCTGTCTAAAAACTTTAACATACATCCAATACTCACTTGGATCAAAGACTGGCTTGTTTTTGGTGATGATCTCTGCAAAGTGGGACTTCTTTCTCTTCTTTCCCATTTGAGGGGCGTCCTCTTTGGTCTTCTTTTTCTTCTCCTGTCTCTCTTTCTTTCTCTTCTTTTTAGAAACAGGCTGTTGACTTTGGTCATACTCCGCATCCATCTACCCAAGAGATTTCAGGTGTGATTAAGAGCAGACACCATTTACAGTGAACACAGTAGTTCAGTGCTGCATCTGTGTTGCATATTAAGAATGAGAAACGGTCTTACTATAAAGTCAGGATCTTCACAGTAGGGCTCATCCTCCGCAGCATAATCTTCCTCATCTCCATAGTCGTCCTCATTTTCTTCATTACCGACCCATGTGTCCCAGTTCCAATTTTCTAACAAAACATATTTATATCACAAAAGCTTCCAAAACTTTCGGATTGGTAGGAGTTTTAAATGTTTTTGAAAGACGTCCTTTTACGCTCACTTAGTCTGCATTTATTTGTTGTTTTAAAGGGGGTCATATGATGCTATTTTAAAGGTCATTATTTTGTGCATTTGGTGTAACAGAATATGTTGACATGCTTTAATGTTCAAATACTGTACATTATTGTAGTTCCTCTATGCCCCGCCTCTCAAACGCATCGTTTTCTACAAAGCCCCTCCTTCCGACAAGCCCAGTCTGCTCTGATTGGCCAACTGACACAGTGCATTGTGATTGGCCGAACACCACAAGCGTGCGTCGGATATGTAACGCCCCTTACCATAATCATGAGCTTCAGCTTTCAAAGTAAATACAAAGACAGTTAATAATGTTGTTAGTTTTACCATCAGTTCAAGCCTGAGAGGGGAACAGAGTCATGTGACAGACACAGTGATGAAGCTCGTATGTATTTGCACACAAGCTGCGGTTAAGACCACTGACTCCACTGTGATGTGACCCTGTCTCTCCCTCTCTCACTCTCACTCACTCACTCACACACACACACAACGCGTTACTCTACACTGCGCATAATTCCACATTTGAACTGTCAACAGCAAATAATTAAACTGTTAACAAAACATTCTCACAGTCGCTGATTCAGAAGCGCCAGATTGTCAAAGTCGGAATTGCCCCTTTATTTTTTTAATTTAGAAATTGCCTTCGTGCACGTCCAGCCTTGTACTCTCCTAGGTTCATGAAACTGTTGTCCATCAAATGCGTTGCACAAATTTGAACATTTGGTTTGTGCTGTTCTGTTGTAAACAAATCTTAACAATGATTCCTAACTGCTTCTACTTTCGGAAGGACAAATAAAGTGCTTTTGCTTCACATAGAAACACACAGCGTCTCCATGACATGGCTACATCAACACTACTGCGGTTCCTGAAACCACGCCTTGTTTCTTTGCGTGCACCTTTGGGCGACATTACGCAAATATTTCCACATCGTGACGTAGACATTTGGGGGCGTGTTTAAATGAGGTGTTTTAGTCTGGATCAGGCTTCTCTTTTAGATAGAATAAATCCTTTTGTGGGAGACTTTGAGCTTTGTAACTCTGCAGATCGTATACATGCACAAACGGCTACATAACACACTAAAGAAAAGGAAAACAAGAAATCGCATCATATGACCCCTTTAAAGTAAAAACAGTAATATTGTATTTCTGTGATGCAAAAGCTGAATAAAAGTAATGAAATGTTTTTCCAAAAAAAAAAGAAAGTGTATATGAACATCCATCCAAGAGACACAATGCTACCTGCCAAATCATCATCATCATCAAACTGTGGTTTTTCTTCCTCGTTCTCTCCATAGTATTCATCTCCAAAGAACTTCTGTATATGAGAATGAAGAAAAGTGCATATTAAATACATGAAAGCATGTGCAGCTCAATGGAATTATCAAACAGATAAATAGCAATTATTTCATCATAAGCTGTGACTACTGATAGCTCCTGTCTTGAGGCTTTGTTCCAGACCTACAGTCACAGATGGGATATCTCTCATTTCAGACCCACCTGCATGAGTTGGTCGTGTTGCTGGGGGTCAAAGTCTCCCTCCAGGTCAACGTCATTGAAAGCCAGCTTCTCATTTCCTGTCAGCTCCTGCAGTTTCTTCAGTTTGTCCATGATCTCTGCTCGCTTCAGGTTCTTCAGTTCCTTCAGCTGCTGCTGTTTCTGTTCCTTCTCCTACAGGACACGTTAGGGATAGGAATTGTAAGGAATTAAACAATTCTGGTTCTCAATCCTCTTGACGGTTCCTTACTTCACCCAAAAATTTGTATTTACTGATGCTGTTTGGTCACATTAAGAGTGAAAGCAAATGAGGTTTGGCGTACAGTAGTTGTTGAATAATTATTGAATAATTTGAATTATTGTTGAATTATTGAATAGTTGTTGAATAATTGACAACACTTCTGTTCAATCATTTGGGATCAGTAAACTTTTCTTTAAAGAAATTAATACCTTTATTCAGCAAGGACACATTAAATTGATCAGAAATGACAGTAAAGACTTTTAAATTGCTACAAAAGATTTCTATTTCAAATAAATGCTGCTCTTTTCAACTTTCTATTTATCAAAGAAACCTGAAAAGTAGTATGCTTAGTTTACCTTTTTCTTCCTCTCTTTCACCTCCTCCCTCTTCCTTTTCCTACTGTCATCTTTGCTTCGGACAGATGTGGCGATGTTGCGAGGATATGTTTTGATCTGTGGAGGAACAGCGGTTTGATGGGTAATGATTATTAAAAAAGAGCTTTGCTCTTCACTAAGACACTCAGGTCGCCATATAACAAAAAAGTTAATGACAAATCACGCTGACGTTGACATCCTTTTACCTTTCCAGCATCAGGCTCCTCAAAGCGGAAGTTGTAATGCCTCTCAAAGTCTTCCTGTTTATGCAAGAATGATTCTCCTTCATCCTCTGAGTCATCCACATCATCCTGCATCAGCTCATTATAGGTGGGGACCCTAAAAGCATTCACAGATACGGAGATACAAAAGTTTGGGGACAGTAAGAAATGAATACTTTTTTCAGCAAGAATGCGTTAAACTGATGTTACAAAAGAACTTTCTACTTATCAAATGATCCTGTAAGAAATCACCGTGTGGTTTCCACAAAAATATTAAGCAGCACAACTGCTTTCAACATTGATAATGATAAGAAATGTTTCTTGAGCAGCAAATCATCATATTAAAATGATTTCAGAAGGATCACGTGACACTGATCTGAATTACGACAGCTCCTGGACAATTTTGCACCTCTTAAAACTCAAACTGTATCATTCACTAACTCTGCGCCCTCGTTTACTCCTGAAAAACTAAATCTAAAAAGATAAAAACTAATGGCTGCTGCTGATGGTGGGTCCTTATCTATTCTTGTTTTGCTTGATTTGAGTGCAGCTTTTGATACCATTTCACACAATATCTTGTTAAACCGTTTATCTACTATTGGTATCTCTGGTATTCCTCTCGCCTGGTTTACTTCATACCTTTCCAATCGTACACAGTTCGTACAATTAAAAAGTTTGCTCGCCTTCATTCATCTCTCTTCTCACACAGTACTGCCATTCTTGTTCACTCACTCAATTACTCCATCTCTTCAACAGCTACATTGGCTTCCCATCAAATTTTGCACTGAATTTAAAATTATTTTTCTCACGTATAAAACTCTCCACAACCTCGCTCCAACTTATCTCTCAGATCTCATTCAGCCTTACACTCCTTCTCGAACACTTCGTTCTTCCTCAATGGGTCTTCTCCATACACCCACGGCTCATTTAACAACCATGGGTCATAGCCGTGCTGCTCCTCGCCTTTGGAATTCCCTCCCAGCTAACATCCACAACTTAGACTCGTTATCCCAATTCAAAGCTAAACTCAAAACTCACTTATTCAGAATAGCTTATCCTACATGATTACTGTCTACACTCAAATCTGTATTTTTAATTTTTTTTTTGGAAACTGCTGCTTCTCTTTTTTATGGTTCATTGATATTGCTATTTGTTGTTATTTATTGCTCCCTGACGTACGGTGACCTTGAGTGATTTGAAAGGCATCTTAAAATGTATTATTATTATTATTACTGAAGACTGGAGTAATGATACACATTCAAACGGCTATTTATGTTCATGCATGTTCATCACTTACGGATTCAACGCTGTAATACTATAGACAAAACCCACCTATTTTCATCCTCCTCCAGGTAGCCCTTGTTGAGCATGTAATCTCGCAGGAAAGACTCTCTCTCATCCAGCTCGGGGTTGTTCCAGTAGTCGCGCAGGTATTTCTGGAACAGAAAAGAGCAAGAGTGAGTAAGGCCTTTCGTTATCCATTGTTTCATCTAGGGCAGCACGATAAATCGAAGTGAAATCAAAATCGCGATTAGGCAGAAGCTACGATTGTCATGCGTATCTTTCAGTGAATTATGGTTTTGTGATCAGCAGTTAATCTCCATCCGAAGGCCAGAGAGCGCTCTCGCGCGGAAACTCCAAATACACCCCGCAGAAGAAACCCAGTAAATCCTATAGCGGTAGCTGAATAAACAGAAGATTTAACTGCTTTCATTGATTCAACGTGACTAATAAACACACGACTACGGCAATATATGGTTTATCTGAGTTCTTATTATTGTAATTTTCATTATAATAATGTATATTTATAATGCAATGCATTTATCACTGCTTAGAATACTGTGAAATATGTTGCGTGCCTCATTCTATGTAAGAAGCCACATCGTCTCACAGAAGGATCTATTTCACACACTCGACTGACGTTATGAAGTGAGTTTGTAGTAAAAAATGTTATTAAATGTGGTATTTTCACATTCTTTCAGATAGAGCATCATTTACTACACAGAGCAGTAGTTCACTAAGGAGCTACGCAAACAGCTGTCATTATCGTGAACGATTTCTTCAATTTCATAATCGTACAATAATATCGTCTGTGATTTTTTTGCGTTACCTGTCAGTGAACTACAGCTCTGTGTAGTAAATGCTTCTCCATCTGAAAGCAGGTGATGGAGATTTACTGCTGATTACAGAACCAGCTTTACTGACAAAATGCGCATTCGATCTAATCATCCAGCCCTAGTTTCATCATTAAATATCTTAAAATCGAAGCAAAACACTGACCATGTCCTTAACTTCCTCCTCCCCCTCCAGCTCCGCCTGACCCTTCAGCCATTCCACATAGTCGGCTTCCTCTTTGTCCTTCAGAAAGCAGGAACAGACAAACACAAAGAAAAGGTTTATGATCGGATACTGTTTTAATCTACACAATTAGCCATTCATTAACATAATTTTTAAAGAAGAGAATATCAAGCACCTTCTCCTCTTGTGTTTTGGTTCTCCGTGTCAGCAGCTGTCTGCCTCCGTCGCTGTCCTCTTCATCACTGTCTTGCACAAACTTTCGAAAACTGCCAAATGAAAATATAGACTCAAGCAAAACATTTTGCAATACTATCCATAAAGGAATAGTTCACCCAGTATTAAACAACTGTCATTATTTACTCACTCTCATGAAGTTTCAATCCATATGTCTTTCTTTCCTCCGTTTCCATATGAGAAAGAAGTCATACAGATTTGGAACGACATTATGGAGAGTAAATGATGACAGAATTTTCATTTTGACTGAACTATTCCTTTAAAATCAACACAGACAAATAATACAGACAGCTATACGTTAAGTAACATGAGATAATTTATACCTTTCCTGTAGTTCCTTCTGTTGTTGGATGTAGGTGGGAGATGCAGCTCTCTGTAATAAACATATTATCCCCATATTATACCCAAACATATTATCTAGTGATATGTTAGTCATGAAGCGGTTTCAGATACTGAAGAAGCCACTTTAATGAGTGGAGAAACATCTTAAATGAAAACCAAGTCTTGAAAATTTCCATCTGATTGTTTTGTATCATTTGTATAATTTGATAAAATAATTAGTGCTGTCAAACAAAATAAAAGTTTTTGTTTACATAATATATGTATGTGTACGGTATATATTTATTATGTATATATAAATACACACCCATGCATGTATATATTTAAGAAAAATGTTACATTTATATATTAAATATTTATATATAATATAAATTATATGAATATAAATATAGACGTGTAAATACATGTAAATATTTTCAAAATATATACTGTGCGTGTGAGTATTTATATATACTTAATAAATATACACAGTACACACAGATATTAAGTAAATAAAGACTTTTCTTTTGGATGTGTTTTAGTTTGACAGCACTAAAAATAATATTAAGGTCTTTTTAACTCGGAATAATGTACATACATTAATTGTACACTATAAGTTTAAGCACGTGATAAAAAGTAACAAGGTCCATTTTCAGACCATGTTGAAAAACTAAACACCTTAAGTATAATTACCTTCTGCATCATTCTGGAGACTTCTTCATCAGCACTGTCATCCTCATCGTCATCATCATCATATTTTCTAAAATGGATTATATTCAATTATATTACACAAACAATCTGAGCACTATAGAGAGAATATCAGTAATCTACATATATAATAAACAAACAATTCATTTTCATTGTGCTTCCACTATTTCAGCTTTGATACAACTATTGTTTCATTCATTGTGGCCACAGCTTTCATCATTTATAAACCGATGATTTCTTACCCTCCTCTCTCCAGGATGACTTTCCTCTCGTAGTCCTTCAGGAACATGGGTTTCTCGGACTTTTTTGAAGTGGACGGTTGATCATCGCTGCCTGATCCAGATGCTGTTTATTCACAGAGACAATTCACATGAAAACGATACAGTCTCCTCATACAGTACATGTCCGTAATTGGAGTAGAAAGCATATTATATGAAGCTATCGTTCATACTCTCTTCTGTGTAGAATTTGGCATTTTTCTGATAGATCTTTGGATCTTTCTTCTTCAGCAGTGACAGCGTTCTGTAAAAATCTCTGTCCAGCTTTGGGTCCAGCTCCTATAAATTCATTTATCAGAGTATTGAACATGATAATCTGGGTATAAAGTTGGTAAAACGTTTTCAGACAAGAAAGTGAGAGAATATTTTACCACTTCACTCTCATCTGAGTCAGAGTTGGAGGACTCAGAGGAATTCTCCTCATCTTGGTCTCCATAGCGATCCTTCACTGGAACATAAACACTCAGATTTAGCATTCATTTGACTCAACAGATTTAAAAGCACAGTTCACTGTAAAATTAAATGTATGATCGCCTGTATGACACAAATAGAGACATGTAGCAGAAATGTCAAATTTGCGGGGTATGTTTTGCCTCATGCCTAAAAAAAACCCGCTGTCAGTGAAAGTACTACCTACATTGTTAATAATTATATATAGACAGATACATAAAACAAGCTTTAAAAATATTTACTTTCTTATTTATCAACACTTGTGGATATTAAGAACTTACCACAGCTTTATTGTTAGTAAATATGACAATTTGGGTTAAAATGGTGAATTTTTGTACTTGTAATGTTAGAAAAAATGGTCTACTTAGATTATCTTTATGAACATATGCAACATTACTCTTAATTTTCAGAAACAGTCTCGACAACACATACAAAAAGAAATCGTAGCACGTTTGATGTTTAAAGTATAGATATTAGCATATTAAAATGCAGAGTATTAATATCTGAGTGTGTGGTAAACAGCCCGTGCTTGTGTTTCTAGTCTAAGTGTCTTAACTTACGTCTCTGTAGTTCTTCCTTCTGACGATATTTCTCATATTTTTCTGCAAACTTCGTATTAATCTTGAGGTCCGACATGATCGTTTACAACTGTACAGTATCTTGCGATTTGGAATCAGATTAATATCTCAATAATTCAAACTCCCACGTTGGACATGTTGCTTAGCTGCACGGCATGGCACGTGACCTATGACCCTTCTTACGTCACAGAGTTCATGGTTCAAATATCTCTTCCTATCGCGGATTCTTTTTCAACTAACATTTTTTTCTTCGTAGAAATTAAAACAGTCCGTTTTGTCTCAGATTTAGACGGTTTATTTTCGAATTTTAGATAAAAATGTGTGTTCGTCCACGTGACTTCGTCGTGGAAAAGCGGGGTTCAGTCAGACCACTAGAGGGCAGGATATCATGTAAAATAATAATAATAAAAAAGTTTGTCTGAAAATGGTTTTTTGATCTCGTTAAAAATAAAAAGAATAATAATAATAATAATAAGTTAATGAAAATAATAAAAATGTATTAATTATAATGTAATATTAATATATAATTAAAATAATATAATTATTATATCGAAATAATTAATAACTGTGTAAAATAATATTATAATATGATTTTATAAGCAATCAATAATATATCATTTTAATTTATCCTATACATATCCTATAATGTTATTAATAATAATACACAAATATCTGTCATCCTCTCAGCGGCCTCTGATCTGGCCCCTGTGTCTGACTCAATGTCCCACTAACTGTGACTACAGAGAAAGGTAAACAATTCCCTTTACTACATATAGGCATGGCAGGAGGCCAAGGTACATAAAAAACATAAGTACGGTAGTTCAGAGTTCAGCTTTTACCTATCATTCACTGTTTTGATGTTCTCCGTCACAGTTCAGTGTTGATTCGGCTCTGACCTCCTTTCTTTAAATTTGCAGTTAAGACTACAGGAAGAGGAAGAATAAAGAGTAGAGTCCTCCTTTTTGCATAATTATAGATCGACATTGATATTTAATAGTATATATATATATATATATATATATATATATATCAATCTGAGTGTAATTCCACCAAATCCAACAGTCATCACTATGTCCACTGAATATGTTGCACACTTAAAGAAATGTTGCTCACTCAGTGAACTGTCTGCAAAAATCTTGACTTTGACAGATTAAATTAAAAAGACATTTCAAGAATATGAATATATCAAGCAATATTCCATATGAGGATTTGTTTTTTCTTGCCAAAGCAAAGTCACAAAACAAACATGCCACACAAACATTGTGCGGTGACAGAGTGTCCAGGTTTCTAAGGCTAATCTTTAGTGATGTCAGAACATGCGATTTCTGAGAGATTACGAGAAAGAAAACAATTATGGCCTGTTCTGGACACACTGTGATGTACAACTGTTTTTAGCAATAAAAAAAAGCCAAAAGAGACAGATCCTAAAACAGCTGAATTTGATGGCCATAAATTATAAAGGGCAAAAGCAGTACAAAACAACGATTTTTCACTAAAGTAAAAACATAAAATAAAAAAGGTTTGGGGTCAGTAAGAATTTAGAAATTCATGGTTTTATTCAGCAAAGACACATTAAATAGATAAAACAATAATAATAATAATTTCACAAAATATAAATGATGTGTTTTAACTTTCCATTCATTACGAATTCTGAAGAAAAAACATAGTTTCCTCAAAAATATGAAGCAGCACAACTGTTTTCGACTTTTGATAATAATAAGGAATGTTTCTTGAGCTGCAAATCAGCATATTAGAATGATTTCTGAAGGATCATGTGACACTAAAGAAGACTATTTTTAAATAGGCCTATATATTAAAATATATCCCAATAGAAAACTGTCATTATTAATTGTAATAATATTTCACAATATTACAGTTTTTAAAATATTTTTGATCAAATAAATATGTATTTTTAGATGTAAATAGATTAGATAATTCGAAAAATTAACGCAAATGAATGTTTTATCTAACATAACCACCAAACAATGCACACTTGGCTTGTAGAATAAAGCTGCCATACACTCACACGAAGTCCCGCCCACCTGATTCCATGCCAGGTTTTCTGGTCGCCCCACACAACACTCTTAGAAGTGCCAGAAACGTGAGTGATAACAAAACGCGTTGGAGGTGGATCTGCTTGCCCAGTCGCCTTAGTCAAAAACATCTGCAGGTCATAGAGGGCCACCAGCCCCAACTAATCCTTGGCCCAATTTTCCCAGGATGTCGGTATATCATGGTGTCATCCCATGGGGCAAGTGTGTTTTGAAAACTGAGACATGAGCTTTTCCTGGAATTCATTTTCCTGGAAATCACCTCTTTTACTAGAATTCCAGAAGTCATGGCTTTACTATCATTACTTTGTGGTTTTACAGGTCATTCTACATCTACATGAATAATGTGCATTCAGTAGGAAAGTGCTCTTATTTAGAAGCAGAGTCACATGTAAAATAAGGCCTTTAGGTTCACATTTATAGCTGTCTTTGTGACTTTCAGCCTGGGCTTCATGTGCTCCAGATGAAGGGATACATTCGGCAGATCTCTGGCAAAAGGAATTGACCCCTTGATCTTCTCATTTGCTGAAATTGATCCTCATAGGGTGTTTTTTATTCTAACTTCATTAAGCTACGAACAGTTTCATCCTTTGCAGCTCTAAACTGTACTGGAATATTGGATTTTATTGGATTGATATAAAGCACAGCCCTGGAAAAGCTAATGATGTTTTTGTCATGACAGATTTACTACATGAAAAACACAACTACAGTCAAGTGAAATCTTTAAATGGTTTATTTCAAGTTAGGTTTACACACAGGTCAAGAACAATCATGATTGGCTTCTCAGAAAATGAATGAATGAATGAGGCATTTATATAGCGCTTTTAATGTGTATTGCAATACACCCAAAGCGCTTTACAATCATGTGGGGGGGGTCTCTCCTCAACCACCACCAGTGTGAAGCATCCACTTGGATGATGCGACGGCAGCCACAGGACAACGGCGCCAGTGCGCTCACCACACACCAGCTACAGGTGGAGAGGAGAGAGAGATAGAGCCAATCAAGTGGATGGGGATTATTGGGAAGCCATGATTGGGAAATGCATCACTAGATTAATTAATCAATCAGAATGTACAGAAACATATCATAAATTCTTTACAAATGAACAGCTGACATAGTACACAGCAGTGAAAGCCAATTATCACCCAAAGAGTTAGATTCAAAAAAATAAATAAAAAGTTTCTTTATATACAATACTGCATACTTAAAAATACAAATGCAATAATAAACATATTTACATACATTATTTACACACTGACATTGAGAATGTAAAACAATTGACACATCACCTTGATCACAACATGTTTGTAATAAAAATGAAGGACATTTTCTGACTCCTTGAATAGTATCTGGCATGAATCATCCGCATTTTCACTGCAGCAAAGTCATAGAAAAATCACTGGAATCACTGGCTCATATAATGAGGAACTTTATAATAGTGAAAGAAAAGTAACTTCAGTATCAGTACTGCATATGAGAAAGCAGCTAGATATTGAGCTGCAGTTGGACAAAGTCTTTTTATCGTGAACTTCCAGCTTCAGAAGTAACATTGACCATTTTGGCACAAAAAAAGAACTTGATGACTGAAAATGGTGTAAACAACGGCATATAACATCAGGAAAACCAACTTTGCACAGCTCATGACAGCAAATTAACTTCTAAAAATCTCAAAATCTGCATAGAATTCATTTTCAACTCTTTAAAATGTACTAAAATACATACAATATTAGTACAATAATAACTTATCATGGACATCTCATGAGAATAAAATGTTGATTTTTAATTTTAAGTGCTATTAAAATATATCTATATTCATAATTGCATAATTTATATAAAGTGAAAGCAGCCTTGATAGCTGAGGTTGTTGTTGTCTGAGGTTTCTTTGTTTTCATTTTTTTTTTCTTGCGTCTGCTGTAAACCGTCTGCTCTGGATTGTTTTGCTTTTTTTGCATCAGATGCCTTGTGTGAAAAGACAGTTTGTATCTCCACTGTTCCTCAGATGTTGTTTTACTGTAGAACTGACCTCCAAGTAGGACAGACATCAAATATGGCTCGTCTTGAAACATCAGTTTTGGCATGGACTTCAATGTCATAATCATATTTCATCATCAATACTCACAACCTGTCTCTGTGAAAGCAAAATAAGACCTTCATTTTTAGACACAGTAATATACCAGACAGTAGTCTAAGTAGGCTATAAACCGATAAAGTTAACAATGCTTTAGGACATTAGCTAATACGGCTAACATGAATATTGTGTTAAATATTTTTTATAAAGTATATCGCACCTGTGGGTAAAAATAGCCATCAGAACTACCGTTTCTGCATAGATGCACCTGGTCCTCTGTGGTCTTTTGATAAACTGGGTTGTCAAAGTGGATGCTGTTGGTATTTTTCTGATGCCACTTTCTCCAGAACAGCACAGCACCACCCACAACCAAACACAGGATTGCTTTAAAAAAGATGAGACATAAAAAAAAAGATCTTTCACTATATCTGTTACATTGCGACTAAGTTGTGTGAACCTACATAATGCATTAAAAAACTCCCTTTGTTAGTAACTCACAGGCTTTCAGAACACTACACATTTTTGTATTGCTTGTTTACGCATTTGCATTGAAGCACTCACCAAGAGGAAGCAAAATGTACAGGGCCAATAGTGTGGAAGATGATGATTGAGACACAGCTTTAACATTACTGTAGTGGTCATCTAAAGAGAAATCACAATAACTTGTAAAAGAGATGTCACAAATGTCAATAAAACTGTAATATGACATTGAATGGTTCAACACGCCTGCCTGGACATTTCTAGTATGCTTTGTAAAACCTTAAAGGGTTAGTTCACCCAAAAATGAAAATTCTGTCATTTGTTACTCACCTTCATGTCGTTCCAAACTCGTAAGACCTTCATTCATCTTCAGAACACTAATTAAGAAATTTATTGATGAAATCTGTGCGCTTTCTGACCCTGCATAGCAATGCGACTGACATGTTCAAGACCCAGAAAGGTAGAAAATACATCGTTAAAATAATCCATGTGACATCAGTGTTTCAACCGTAATTTTATGAAGCAACAAGAAGACTTTTTGTGTGCAAAAAAAGAAAAATAATGATTTTATTCAACAATTTCTTCTCTTCCGTGTCAGTCTTCAACGCATTCATTATTTTTGTTTTCGTAGTGCACAAAAAGTATTACCGCTGTTGAACCACTGATGTCACATGGACTATTTTAACAATGTCCTTACTACCTTTCTGGGTCTTGAACATGTCAGTTGCATTGCTGTCTATGTAGGTCAGAAAGCTCTCGGGTGAAAAAAAAAAATAAAAAATTTGCTCAGAAGTTGAGCGAAGGCCTTACAGGTTTGGAATGACATGAGGGTGAGTAATTAATGACAGATTTTCATTTTTGGGTTAACCAACCCTTTAATTAGCTAGTTCAGGTGAATTTAATTGGGGTTGGAGCTAAACTCTGGATTGGACACCACTGCTCTAGGGTTTTGAGATTAGGGTTGAGGCTTGGGTTTGTCTAATTTTCCAAGAAAAGGAGAAGACCGGGACAGATGGTAATGTCTGGGTGTATAAAGCAAGACATACCTGTCTGGGTGTATAAAGCAAGACTTACCTGTCTGGGTGGATAAAGGAAGTTTAGTTGAGGTTTGGGATGGCTTGATTGGAGCAGGTTGAGTGGGTCGGTTAGAGATCGCAGGAGCAGAATTTGGTGTTGTCTTTGAATGTACTTTAGGATGACTAGTTGTAACTATTTCGGGCTTGACAGGAGGTTCTGGTGTGACTACAGCTGCTCAAAATAAAAACACAAAAAAATGTTAGCTGTAGAAATCAGCAGAAATTACATTAAGTTTATATCCATGTCTTGACAACAAGCACCAAATCTGACTTGCCTTGAACACACTTCCGCATGTCTCTGGCCAACATCATGTTGTCTGGGCAGGCACAAGTGTATTTGGGTGAGAATCTATTGATTTGCGGGGCAGCCAGGCACAGGAATTCACAGCCACCGTTGCTGACCCTGCACCAGTTGATTCCTGGAAAGACATTCAGAATAAGTTCAGTATCCCTGAAGACTATTTCTCAAGGTACCATCAAACATATGGCTATATAATGGCCGACATACCAGTCGGTTGCTTGAGGTTGTGGTACAAGACAATGTCCTCTGGGGACGAGAGGTGTTCGGCCACTTTCGTGATGTCTCTTCCAGTCACACGATTTGCACTTAGAATTGCGTTATTGCTCACATCTGTCCAAAACACTTTCTCCTAAAAATGATGATGGAGAATTCTTGAGTGAGCATTCAGGTAACCTCCTAAACAAGGTCTTCCAACAACAAGTTTGAAAGGAGCATGAAAGTTTTACCTCAAAAACAGTGAGACCCAGAGGGTGGGCAAGTTTGCCCTGGTCAATGATCAGAGTACGCCGACCATCTCCCTGCACGCTGATGCTGGAGAGAGTGTGTAGTTTGGAGTCGACCCAGTACAGACGCTGGGTCAAAAGGTCTATGCATGCGACAAGACAAGAAAGTGGGTCAGACCAAAGTTACACTTTGTGGACAGTTAGGCAAGTGGACATGTTCATACCAAGGGTTATTCCATTGGGCCAGACAATGTTATCTGTAACTAGGGCATAGCGGTCCCCTCCATTAAGACCACCTCTCTCGATCTTAGCTGGTGTGCCCCAATCAGTCCAGAACATGAAGCTACAACAAATAGGAGAAGATTTAACATAGTAAACCACTTGCCCACGTAGTGTATCCCTTTATTTTAGAGTATATGGGACTTGACATACTTCTTAATAGGGTCGACCACAATAGCACGTGGCTTTGCCAGGTTTTCTTTGAAGAGAGTCTTGCGTCTGCTTCCATCCGCTGTTGCCACAGAGATGGCACCTTTGATGCTGTCTGTCCAGTAGATGTTCCCGTGGATCCAGTCGACAGCGATACCTTCAGGTGCATCTAAGTCACTGCCAATCACAACACTGTGTTGGGAGGAGTTATCTGCTGTATCCATTGGTGCTCTGGGAAAGAAAGACAAAATATGACATCAGGAAGCTCGGTTGGGTAAGAAGCAATTGAGACTCAAGACTGACCACGAGTCCAAAGATTTACCTGTATATCTTTTTGAGGGATAAATCTGACCAGTAGATCTCCCTGGAAGCAACATTCATATCCAGTGCCACAACGTTCTTCAGGCGGGGAATAACACGTGAATACTCGCTACGATCCAGAGTCATCTTCCTGACCTCATGGCGATTGGTGAAAAATATGTAGGCGATTGTTCCTATAGAACCATGTTTGTATAGAACCATAGAGTTTATCAGTATGCAAGTATGGGAATTGGGAAATGACTATTTGTAAGTTTAAAAGCTGTACCAATAGCTTTGCAAGCCTTGCTGGCTGGGTCCATCTGGTAGCCATCCTCGCACTCACACTTGTAACTACCCATCAGGTTGACGCAGATTTGGCTGCAGGTGTCTGGGTTGGCGCACTCATCAATGTCTGAAGAAATCAAACAAATATGTGGCCTTGAAGTTAAATAGTCATTCTGTTGCTTCAGAACGGTTTCCGTAACACCACTGAATCATTACAGGCAGCAACAGCATGGACTTACTGAACAAACTCTACCCTTACTTCCAGCTCAGAAAAAGCAAATAAGTTTAAAGTACAAATTAAATCATTCTTTGAACTGGATCTGCACCAAGGTCTGTGAAACATACTATGACCAGATTTCCAGATGATTCAATATGGGAACTAATTTCAGTTTCTTACCTTCACAACGTCTCTTGTCCACCAACCGGAAGCCAGTGGGACAGAGGCACTCGTAACCAATCTTTAGGTCATTACATATATGAGAGCAACCCCCGTTGTTGTAAAGACACTCATTAGAATCTGTGGATTTGAAAATCACATATTGTAGCACAAGTTGGTTTTTGACGTAATTCTAAGCAATGCACCTCCTGGAAAGCTGTTTTTACTTACCACATTCTCGTAATGGCTCGTCAGACCAATCCCTACAGTCCCTTTGCTTGTTGCAAACTTTTTCCATGCTGATGCATTCACCACTGCGGCACTTAAACCTGTGTGGTGGCTCACAATGGGTTGCTGAAAATCAAAAAGGAGAAATATAAGTTAAACACATCAGAATAACGCCAGAAGCAGTTTTGTGTAAAGAGCATAATGTGTAAGGTTCACCATTAACACAGCCCAGCTCATCACTCGAATCTTTGCAGTCATATACGTGGTTGCACTGCCGGCTGCCATGGATGCAAGATCCGTCACCACATTGGAACTCATCCGGTCGGCATGTGGGCAAGGCTGGAAAGAGAAAAATAGTTAATTATGTCTTAATTATGATGCTTTTAAGGTTACATTTTTAAGTGAAAAGTGATAACAGTAATTGCCCGTGACTGCGACAAGCGTCCAATTTATCGATTCATTGGGTTCTATTTCTGCTGTGTAGCGCCGCCCACATGACATCTCATTGGTCCACAATCCTGCCCCCACAAACTGTACATTAAACACTGCATTTTTTGCTTTTGCATTCAGTGTGTGGACAAAAAATAAAAATATTACTGGAAACAAAAAAATGCATTTCAAGTAATGCATTTATAATGGAACTCTTAAGGGGTAAGGCATTTCTAATGGCTTAAAAGCAAAAATCTGAATTTAGTGTTTTTTTTATTAACGTGTACATTTATCCTTCTATAAAAATGTACGCTGTAAAGTTGTCTTTATCATTGTTTTAGTCGTGGTACTGCTATTCTAAGATGAATGAGTCTTCCTGGTATCCTTGTGTGTACCATGCACAGATTATCTGTATTTCTGTCATGACAACTCTCGGAGGGATTGGCATGGTAATGACAACGTTAATGTGTTTGGTCATGGCGGAGTCACCCCACAGCAGACCTAGACAGTGGAGCTGGGGAAGGTGGAGGGTTGCTGAAGCACACTGCAACTGCTACAGCAAGCACTAGTCATTATATTTGAATATTGAGCAGAAGCTCATTGGCTGCTGATACAAAAAGAACCAATCAGCTGCGCCAAGTGATGATGTTATTATGTCAGATTGAAAATGACCTATCGGACTGTGCCAAGTTTCATGAAAGAACTTTATATGTCAGTAACATCAACAAGTCTTATTTCTTACAGCAGTTTTTCTCATCGGAGCGATCCAAACAATCTTCTCCCCCATCGCATTTCCAGCTACTGTGTATGCATTCCCCACTGCCGCAATGGAATTCCATAGAGGAGCAGGGGTTTTTGGTAGGTTTAGGCGTTCCTTTACTGCATTTCTGAGGCAATTCGTCTGAGCCATCGACACAGTCGGCATCTCCATCACAGACCCACAGTCGAGGCACACACTGTGCGTTGTTGCACCTGAAGGAGCCGGAGCCACACGTGGTGGGTGGACAGGAGACTTCATCACTGCCGTCATCGCAGTCTCTCTCATCATCACACACAAATGCAGCACTCACACACTGACCGCTGCCGCAGCGGAACTCGCCATCCGGACACCGGCGAGGTTCTGCAAGTGGTGATGGAGATTTTAAACACATGTGCACACTGGCAGCACCATGAAGATACACATAACTTCAAGATGTCACTCACCACAGCCTTCCTCATCCGCACCGTTCTCACAGTCCGCCTTGCCATCACACTTCCAGCTCTTTGGCACACACTGGTTTAGTCGCCCACCACAGCTGAATTCACTGGGTCTACAGGTCTTGGCCACTGAAAAAAGAGGGAAAAAATTTATTTTTACATTTTCTGTAGAAAATATGAGTGGTGCCTAGCTAGGGATGTAAGATATAATGATGAGTTAGCAGCAAATGTTAGTGATTTTTTTTTTATTCCAGTTGATATTGGATATTTAATTGTGCACAATCTTGTTCTGCTTATTTTTAAATTTATATTACCTTGTTACCCTGAAATAACCTAGTGCTCACTGATTTTTTAACAAAACTAAAAATTTAAACACCTAAACTAAACACAAACTTAACAGTGTAATCTCAAAATGAATATTCAATGTTGTGTCGAATTTTATTTATTTTAAACAAAACAGTACAGAATTTTAAGTGCCAGACATGGCATCAAAATAATTAATCAGCTTATTGGTATCAGACAGAATTTCACTCACTGCCACGTAATTTAGGGCAATTTAGGGCAATAATATTTTGTACGTGACCACAAAAAACGAAAATTAAGCAAAGTTTAGCGTTTTGAATAAATTTCTTTCAGCTTCCAATAGGAGTGTAGAATCGTCATCTATGGATAAACAGTTAACAACATTTAAATCATTGCACCTAGCATCATCGTTACACCAACATCTCTTCAGGACAACTGACTTATCTTAGATGGAGGAACACTTACAGCAGGCAGCAGGAAGTTCATCAGTGCCATCACCACAGTCATCAGTTTCATCACACACCCATCTCGATGTGATACACTTTCCATTGCCACACTGATACTGCCGTGGTTCACAAGTCAAAACACCTGTCAAATGGAGACATAAGTTATGCTTCACATAAGTGACACATTATCCAACACCTTAAGCATGTTATTTTAGTCATTTGAGGTAAAATACTAGAGGGCGAGAATCACTTTTGCTTTTCACCTTATAATCTTCCTTAGCCCTCACATCTAAGCATATCACTGTACACAATCAAGCGCTAACACTGTAACTGTGTTATGTATGATTTACTGATTGCAACACATATGGACAAAGAGGGTGTCAAGTTTTTCCTGCTTTGTAATCTAAAATGCCAGTAAGGGGAGGTCTTCTAGATCTTAATTAAGGAGGAGGCTTGCTTGCTCTGAGAAGCACAACACCAACAAACTTAAAGACAGCTCCACCACCTTTTTAAAATGATGACAAGTCATACACAAACAAAAAAGAAACATGCTCTTGACACTGGCTGGATGCAACAATGGCTGCATTTTAGTTCAAGTAGTAAACCTTTAAATTGATAATAAAACAAAGATATCTAATGACATTCTCCGTAACCACCCAGTGTTACTCAAGTAGAAGTGGAAGAGTCATGTGATGTTCATTAGTTAGTATTCATAGTTGTCAGGGAAATAATGACGTGTTGACAATGGCCTTTTGATGGCTTTAGCCCACAGCTCAATGGATCTGGGTCACCTATTTCTGAAAACAAATGTGGAGGAATTCAAAAGAATTCAATCACTAATTTAAATTCATAATTGTGACATTGAGGAAATTATTTCAAGATCATTAAATTTATAACTTTTATGTAATTTTTTGCCAACAAAGTAGTGAAATCACTTAGCATAACATTAAGTGGCTTATTACTTTTGTAAGAAAAAAATACATATTTTAAATAAACAATTCATAAATTAATATAACTTACATTATTAGATAAATATTTTTAATGTTTAAAATTAGTCATCACAAAGTTCATTAGCCTTACCATAGGCTGTTGCCAAACAATGTGGCAACTTCACGAATTAATATATTAACTTTATAGTGACCATTTTACAACACCTTCCAACTTGGCTCATCCAATCAGGATTCAGAGTTGGTTCATTCTATCTTATAATGGAAATGTGGTCATAAAATGATTAATGATTACACAAATGTAACATGTAGACAGGTCTTATCGGTATTTAAAGACAAACCTTCCATTGATATAAAAACGTTTATGACCTTGGTTGACATCATACATCTCTTCAAAGTATGGAGGGGCGTTTTTTCTGGTTTCATCGATTAATTCAAATGTAATGTTTTGCCATGTTTTTTTGTTTTTTTTTAAGAATCAATGAACAAAAGTTTTAAATAACTAAGTATTAGCAAACATAAAAAAGGCAAAAATTATTGATGGCAGCGCACCTGATGTGTGTTTGATATTTAATTTTTGTATAATAGTGACAGGCTGAATGGTGATGTTATTTTCTGTTTTTACAAAACCTTTACTGTTAAAATTAAAAGCCTATATTATTAAAAGCCCATACTGGTGTTATACTAGTCTACTAGGTATACTAGTTTTGAATTAGAATTTCCTTGAGCTTTTGAGCTGACCTCTGAAACGGAACGTCTACATTTTGGCTAAGAAATATTTAGCATTCTTCTTATTTTGAATTATTTCTAAACATTTACGATACATTTAAAAATAATAATAATAATAATAAATAAATAAATATATTTATTTATCTTCATATTTCAAGTATCTTTTCCACAAAGATGTTAAATAAGTGAATTTGTTTTACATTTACACCATGTTGACCACTTCATGTGTGGTGCACTTGGAATAGAAATTTCTTTAACCTTTTGATGCACAAGCTATGAAAACCCGTTCTAATGCACAACATGGGTCTAAAATGACCCGTATTCATTTCCTATGTTATTTCATACTTCACTGGGAAGTTTATTTCAGCATTTAATATTCCCTGATCTATAAAGTCCATGATCCAAGAACATTCAAAATATAAAAAAAATAAATAAATCACATTCTAATTCTAGTTTTTTATGTTACTACATCAAGTTTACACACATGGGTCAAAAATGACCCATCTATGCAAGCATGATAAAACAAAAGAATAAAGACATTTTGTTAAAATAATTATTTTAGCAGTTATTTGGACCAAAACATTTAACACTTGAAATAGGTTTATTTACCACTTTGTCACACATGTCACACACATAGCACTGATGACACTGAAATTTAACTGTCTGTAGTGCAACTGTAGTGAATGTGAACGAATGGATGAAAATAAAACTAACAAAATAAAATCACACAGGTACGGCGCCATCTCAGTGCTTACATGCTTCACAAATGACAACTATATGTTTGTGCTCCTTGCACACAGGCCTGATGCACTGGAAACGCCAGCTGGGCAGATCCTGCACCTCTTCCTCTTCGATTGACCCTCCTGTCTGATGTACCTGTGGCCGGGTGGTGACTGTGTTTTGTTTTTTATCCCACATCTTCCCATTGCCTCTGTAATATGGTTTTGAATGTGGGGTGTGCCCTCCAAACACCTCATCAAATGTGACACAACAAGCTCTTTGACCAGCTCCTTCATGAATAGCCATCATGCATTGATCACACCAGCCGTGTTATCAGGGTGTTGTTCAGTGAAGTTGGTGTAGGCCAGGGGTGGTCAGCGTCTGTCCTGAAGAGCCACAGCCCTGCAGAGTTTTGCTTCAACCTTGACAAAAACTCACCTGCCTGTAGCTTTCTAGTAACCCTTAGACCTGGATTAGCTTGTTCAGGTGTGTTTGATTAGGGTTGGAACTGAACTCTGCAGAACTGTGGCTCTCCAGGATCAACGTTGGCTGCCCCTGGTGTAGGCACTGAGTTTGGCAACATCCAGCACATTGTACCACAGCACCACGGGCAACCTCCATGTTCTCCGCTTACATGAGTAGGAGTCAACCATTTTTACTCAATTTGTTGGACTGGGTCTGAGTTTGCCCTTCTGAGGACTCATCAGACGAGTCTTCAGTGTCATCAAATGAGTATTCTTCATCTAGGAGAGCTGGATTTACACCCACAACTCCAGATTGATCCTGTGACACATAGTCTACTCATTAACATTAGAATATCTCTGACTCAGACTCTGAATCAGGACTAAGAATTTCCTGATCTTCCTCATCATGCAGCATCTCTACAAACATTTCAGCCATTAATCTAGAATGTCTGGGATCAGCCATACTAACACAGATAAAGAGTGCACAACAAGCAGTTGATCATGTATATACTGATTATATATTGTCACTGTCAGACAGAAACCTTGTATGTCCAAAACCATTACTTTTCAGGAACACTGACAGACATAGAGGGTTACCAATAGTATTGATTTATGACAAAAAATAAAAATGATGAAATGAAGAGTTCAGATGCAAAAGCCTCTAAGTATGTAAAATTAGCATTTCTTTCTGGCTACTATGCATAGGTTTCTATGCAAGTACTGGTACTTCTGAATGGGTTGTTGCTGGGATTTAGCGCATTTGAAGTGTAAGTACTTGATGAACACACTATGTGTGAAGAGCATTCACTCAGTATCGTTATCTCATTTATGACCAAGATGGCTTTTAGACGCTTTTGCATTGGAACTCTTCAAATGTGGAAATACAAGGTTTCCGCCTGACAGCAATGCTATATACTTGTATATAATAATGTATTTAGACTTTTATTTTGGTGACCTAGCTAACATTAGATAGAATATGTCAACAACAAGCTAGCTAATAGTTTCTCTGTATTATTAAACTTAGCCTAACATTCAAATTTTATATCCAGTTATCTTTCACAATATATCAAATGTTTTCTGTGGTAATAAATTATAAAATAAGACTAAATGCATCAATTATACAAAAGCAGCCATGTTGAGTTGTGAAATGTGGGGCAGGTGAATAGTTTTCTGCAGTAAATATGTTCTTGCAAAAAATGAGCAAATATCAAAGGTTTCTATTTGGGTCAATTTTGACCCATGTGTGTAAAATTGAAGTAGAAAAAAAAAACGGTGTTTTTTATAAAGTAAAGAATGGACAAATAAACTTAATGATTTGTGGAAATCAAAAACAAGATATTTAATGAATACCTGGAATAATAAATGATAAAATGCATTTATTTCAGAGATTCAGCAAAGAATGAATATGAATATTCACAGCGAAATGAATATGGGTCATTTTAGACCCTTGTTGTGAATTAAAAGAGTAGTGACAAAAACTATTTTTATTCAAAAAGAAAGAAATAAAAAATAAAAATAAGGATTGGTGATTATCAAAAACAAGTTAATTGAGGAATTCTGAATGATGAAATTAATTTCTTGCAAAGACATAGAAAAACTTCATGAGTCACTTTAGACCCATGTTGTGCATCAAAGGGTTAATCAGATAGTTTTGCAAGTTTTCAGTAAAGAGAACTCGAATCATATTGTAGTTAATCAAAGTGAAATTGTTACTGAGTGGTTACTGAGTGGTGACCTGAATTAGTCAAACGTTCTGGAAAAAAAAAAAAAATCCTGTATCATCCAGATCTACTTTAAAGCACCATGTATTGTTCATTGTTTATAGATGCAGTTGAAGATGCTGGCCACAGAATGCAACGTGGCTGTTTGCTTTTGTCTTGGATGTCTCTAGTGTGTCTTATTATCTAAACAGCCTACTATCAAGACAGCTCAGGGTAGAGAAAGACACGTGGCAGCCAAGCTTAGGATGTTATGGAAAGTTTATCTGGCTGATCACATAGATTGCCTAAGAAACTTAAATGCATCATAACTGATAAAAATCCTTAAGAAACCTTCTGGGCTACAAGAAGGTTATCTTCTCATTTAATGTAATATTTGTGGTGTATGCTCTTGCTTCACTAGAGTCTGCATGACATCATTTGCACGTGTAGATACCAACGAGAAAAAAGAAGCGTATCTTTCTACAGTAAATCTACAGTAAGTCAGCATCTGAAAGCTGAATAAATAATCTTTTCATTGATGTATGGTTTGTTAGGATCGGACAATATTTGTCTGAGATACAACTATTTGAATATCTGGAATCTGAGGGTGCAAATAAAAAATCTAACTATTGAGAAAAACGCCTTTAAAGTTAAAAAATGGATAATTTTGACCCATACAGTGTATTTTTGGCTATTGCTACAGATATACCCCAGTGACTTAAGACTGGTTTTTGTCACATATATGGTGAACCTATCAAATCCTGTCAGGAACATGGTTACATTTAACCCCCAAAATAAAATAAAAAAAACAAGCAAGCAAACAAACAAACAAAAAAGAATTTAGAAATTCAATTTTGCACGATGGAAAGTCTAATTTAAAGACTTTTACTTTTGCATTTTGAATTGGTGTTTTCACTAACAGCAGTTACTGTAATTAAACATTTTTGGGGTAAACATGACCAGGTACATATTTTTGAGAGATTCACCCATATAGTAAAATCATTTCACTTTACTGAACCTAAAGTCAAATTGTGGTTATTTTTAAACTGAACTATCAGCTTTATTTTACTCTGCACAGCTCAAACAGCTCCATAAACTAATTATTCCTAAGAATAATCTGATAAGAAGACTATCTATATCTACAATTACAGCCAAACATAACTACACCACTTCCACTAATGAAGACTCAGTTCTATGCATGTGTTTTTATTGTGTTTTACAGATTTTTTCTAACATATGCAATAACTTTCCATCTACACTGGTACCAATCCAGCAAGACTCCGATGCCAAACCAACACTGAGAGACCAAACATCATAAGCATAGAAATTGTGCCTCCTTTAAACCCTTCTTATTTTTCTTGTCTGTGAAGAGGAGTAATGCATGTTTTTGGCAGAAAATAAGTTTGCGTGGGAAGCCAGTTCCTCATGCCTTGGATCTACCCTACTACTCTCCTACTGACGTCATAGACTGCAAATGATTTAGAACTTCTGGGAAAGGCATGTGTGCGAAAATACTATGGAATGAGGGCCCTATAGCAGACACATGGACAGTATAGACACATGTGGTTACTGTAAGACAATACTATGATTTGTCCTGCTTAGTGAGGCTGGAGAATTCATTCATGTTGAGCAAAACAGAAGCGAACGATGCAACTGAGTTCTATAGAAAGCAATAACAGCTTTGAAATACAACATTTAGCATCATCATAAACACATACGCCGAATAAACTAATCAGTATATATTTTGTAGGAGCCAAAAAGCAGAAAGGAATTAAATTAAAGCCATTAATGCATAAAGGGAAATAGCCTACCTATTGTATTGTGTAATCATGTATTAATGCAGAATATACATAAACACATTGCCTAGTTTATTTGCAAAAACAGATAGGCTAACTCCGTTTTTTTAATTTTTAGAAATCATGTTTTTTATTATTATGTTATCATGTTTTATTGTGTTAGTTAGCTGTTTTTAGTTATTTTTAGCCTAGTCAAAATAACCCAATTGCAGTTTGATTGAGATTAACTGGAATGCACAATGAAAAAAAAAAACATGATTTCTATAGGCCTATGTATTTATATATTAACTTTTTTTTATTATTATTATTACAATATCACTCACTTGGAAATAAGATGAGCGTAAGTGAATGTTATCTGAACGTCACTTAAAACACAATCTCTATGGGTTAAAATACATTCATATACTGATTAAATGATGTTTAAAAATAATTAACGATCATTAAAGATCCCTAAAGATAAAGTAAACTTGTTTACTCACCTGTTTGAACAGGACAGAAGAAAGTAACTGCCAGTAAAAATATGAATGAGCTCTCCATAGTCTCTCAATGAGCTGGTTAAAGCCCCTCGCTTTTCTGTTTGATGTTTTGGTCAAGTTTTTATTATGAAATAAATAGTTCTGATGAAGCAGATGGACTCGTGTTCATTTGAAGCTGTGGGGAAATGTATGTTTGTGAAGCGGTGCACCCAGAGATATGTGTGTTGTGATGGTTGAACTTGAACCATTCGAATTTGAATGGGCGCGTAGAGTGGGCGGGGCTTCGTGACAAGAGGCGGGAGTCGGTGGTGTGATTTAAGAGTTGCACAATCGAGGGCGTGGTCAAGCGTAGTCCACGCCCATCCCAAACAATTCTACTCTACAATATTCCAAGTAGAAGAGGGGTAAAAAAAACCTTCAGCAATTACCTGCTTATCACTGATGGCGGGGAAAGAATAATAGTGCGAAAAATCTGATAAGCATAAAGCTACATATCTGGAAGAGATTGCTGCTGTATAAACCGTCGTGAACATGTACAACACATCTGCTCTTCCCTGTCACCTTTCAAGGCTGACAGAAGTCATAAAAGTAAATAATATATCATAAATCTAAATCACATCCATATTTTTGTGACCTTGACACATCTGAAATATTATAGGGTTAATGGTCAAATGTGTAGAAACAGAGTAAAGGGAAGCCACAGTCATAAACACATTATAGCTTGACTTTTCCTTGTCCGTAGATTCTTCCTCAGTTATAGTTTTAGAGAGTTCAAAACCCGATTTATGATTATTATACGGATGCACAACTTATGTAGGGAATAAATATGAAACTAAAAAAACAACAAATAACATTTAGACAGCTTTTAGATTCCAAGTAGCTATTGACAAAGTGAAAATTCTCTTTTAAAGTGAACAATTTTTTTTTTTTTTTTAATTTAAATTTAAAATGTATCTTACGGTTTATAGGCTAAATTCTGGGGACACATCATCTAATGTTTAACTGTACAAATTAGCAGTGATGTAAAAACAATCTGTGAAAAAAAGGACTCGGTGTGTAGCCTTGAACTAGTAGCCCAAACGTCATCAGAACATAGTCTTCTTAAACCAGCACTGGGACATCTACCAAAACAATTCACTGTTGTCCAGTCATTTTTCCTGTCCTGTTTCGAGTAGATGAATTTCATGATGTTGTAGCTTAATGTTTAGATAGTCATTGAGGTCAAGATTTCCACTACAGCAGGCATGTTTGGCCCTGGAATGCCAGAATTAATGTTAAGTTCCTGAAAGCAGATCATATAATATAAACAGACTTTCCCTGACTTTGCTACATGGGGAAAATATTTGCAAGTTGGAGCTGGAGGCCCCTTGAACCAGTTCCGCTCATTTCCGTGTTTGTCTTGGGAATCACAAATGCACGATGCTTCAGATCAAAGGAACACAAACATTGCAGCAGCTTCACAGTGGCAGCCGAGCTACAAATTAAATAAAGTCAGAATGAGTATATGAGTAGAGACTTTTTAAAGAAGTCTCTAATGCTCACTCAGGCTGCATTTGATCAAAAGTACAGTAAAAATATTAATACTGTGAAATATTCTTGCAATTTAAAATAACCATTTTCTTTTTGATGTATTTTAAAATGTAATTTAGTCCTGTGATTTTCAGCAGCATTACTCCACTCTTTAGTGTCACATGATCCTTCAGATATCATTCTGATATGCTGATTTGATGCTCAATAAACATTTATTATTGTTATCAGTAAAAACAGTTGTGCTGCTTCATATTTTGAGGAAACCATGATACTATTTTGATGAATAGAAATTTCAAAAGAACAGGAATTATTTGAAATAGAAATCTTTTGTAACATTATAAATGGCTTTACTGTCACTTTTCAACTGAATGCACCCATGCCGAATAAAGGTACATTTCTTGAAATCTCTGTAAAAATGTGAACTTTTGTGGTGTGTAATAAATACCTACTAAAGGGAAACCATGTATGCAAATAAAAAAAGGCTACTGTTTGTGTGGAGGGTAGGTGAGGTGAATGCTCTTATCTGTTATCTTTTCACCTGAAAAAACAAAAACAAACCGGATTTGTCACTATTCACCTCAACAGCATCAACAGCAAAGAAACAGAAATTCTAAAGAAGTTCTACGAGTTTTTAAACGAAACAGGTCATTTGTACTTAGTTGGGTGTATAAGTGGGATTCTCAGATATTTTGTGTTGCCAGTAGGTTCCAAATGCTAAACAAAAAAATGTCAAAGCAAGAAAAACGAGCGGAAAACAACTCAGCTTCAGAAACAATATCTTGTATCAGCAATTAAACCCTGGAAATAGAAAGTAGGAGTACCTAAGTTGTGTTTTCAGGCTTGTTTGAGAGTTTAATGTGTCCTTTACGCTTCTGTGACTGTACACATCCTGAAAATTTACCTTAGTTTGTTTAAAGCAACAGCATTGCCTTTCTTAACAAAGTTGAGAGCGTTATTCTCTGTTTTGCCTGTTTACATTAAATATAAAGAAATTAAAATAACTGAGTATATAACTAAATAAAAACAAAACAAAAAAAACGTATCCCTCAAAAATTGATTTGGCGGCTATGTAATGTAGTCAGGTTGTTTTAATAATATGAATTCAAATGTTTAACTTACGCAAAAACAGTTAACACTACATAACACACTTCAGTTACCTGACAAAACATTTTTACAGAAGTCACATAGGCTCTCTTGGAACAAACTCAAAACGAGCAGGTCTGACAGCAAGTCTTTGATAACTGAACAAACATATTTTATAAGCAAACTCCCCCTGACTGCTGATTATGACATCCCGTCAAAGGGGGTGGGAGGTTAACAATAAGGTCTCTATGTTCTCATGATCCTAGTGTCCTAGTAAGAGTGTGTCATACTGAATAAAGAAGACCACCAAACATGGTCTAGAAGATTTTCAGCACAGTGGGCCAATGCAAAAACCCCCAAAATGTTGTCTGATCTCTGGGTGAATGTCTCAAAACCTACCATGAACACGTTATAATCTCAAAATCAAAAGTAAATCAATAAAAAGTTACCTTTTGCATATAGAAAAAGAGGCATTTTTATGGACCGTTAAGATTTTCAAGGCAAACATGCACATTTCTTACACATTTCTCAACATATAAAGGTTTTGTTTTCTTCATGCAAAATATTTCAGGATGAAATGTGACCTGGACATGTTTTTGTGTCATAGGTGTTCAGGGGGAAATGTTGTACTGATAAGCTCATTTGCCACACCTTCAATTATCACCAGACCTTGCGTTACGAGTAACAGATGGCCGTTGAGCAAGTCAGGCTATTTAGTTAGTATGTGCAAACATCAACTTAGACCTCGATCAGTCCCATGTACAGTACAAATAAAATGTATTCTCCTTTGTGACCTCCTTTTTGTTATAACACAAATTCATGTATTTGACTAAGTACCGTTCACATTTTTTAACACAAAGCACTTTATAATGTCAAAGATTAAAATACAGATATTGTTAAATCAATTACAGTGCGTAACTAAACACATAATACGCCTTTTGTTGTCTGATTCACCAAAACGGCCACAGGCAAATCCAGCTATAGTGTAAGCAATAGTTTTCCTGAATAACGACAGATAATTGATTGATAGATATAGATAGATAGATAGACAGACAGACAGATATACAGAACATAAAATAGAAAGAACAACAGAACGAATGATAGATATATCGATTTTTTTATTTTTTTTAAGTAAGCTTCTGTAACTCCATCAGGGTTTCCGCAGGCCTCTCAACTGTTTCCATTTTGGATCTTCCGGTCTGGCTACTTATTTTTGGAGTTCAGCCAGTTTTGGGTAGAGTTACTGTGGTTTTTTCATATTTTTTCATTCCGTGAATGTTGGTCTTCGCTCCGCTTCAAAGCATATTTTGGACATTTTTATTTGTTCTTGTCTTAACTGGAATTTTTCAAGAGTTGTATTTCAGATTTGAATTCAATGTCTTCATAGTGAACAGTAGCGTTTTATAATTGTTCACAATGTATCTGACATCATAATAAAACGGGGACAATCATGTTATTATATGACTTAACAATGAGAGTTCGTTATGTCAGGAGAGATTAAGGCATGTCACAGCAAAAAAGATTATGTAATTAAGAGGTGTCCGTAGTGTTGATAGGCACAGGAGATGGAGCTTGCAGTATATGTTATGATATTACTTCTTAAAAGAATTTGGAGAAATATCAGTTACTGATACAATATTAAAGTGATAAAAGTGAATTTCTAAGGTAGCAGCCAAAGGAAACATCTGTGGTACATTCAATCAGGAAAGGGATCGCTGAAATTTCACCCGCTTAAAAATATGTTTCTGAGCCTCGTCTATGTTTCACCAGACACTGAAACATTGTCAGAGGACTATATAAACATACATGTTCCCAGTAGTTCAGTTTAGGTTTAGTTTTGACTAACACTAACAGCACCACCTTGTGTTCAAAAAGAAACCTTGCACAATAAACACAAAAAACCAAACTCTATTTCTCCCTTTCCAGAGAGCAACATCTTAGCAATGCTTCAGCAATCACCCTCAGCAGCCTTGCATTGTGACTTTAACGTTTTAATGTGAGTGAGATTCTAACCTTGTCTGACCTTCTTAGATTAGAAAGATGTGTGTATCTATCTAGTACAATTAATATCCATATGCATATGGTTCTGCTTTGTGTATAGCGTGCCATATACTGTGACTATATTTGAAACTATGATGGCCTAAAATTGTACTCATTTATCATTACTCGTATATATATATATATATATATATATATATATATATTTAACTCTTGATTACTTTAAGTGACTTTTTACTTTCTTTGAGAGTACACTTAAAATATATTTAGCCATTTTGAATGGAATCAATCAATCAAACAAACAAACAAACAAACAAACAAACAATCAATCAATCAATCAATCAATCAATCAATCAATCAATCAATCAATCAATCAATCAATCAATCAATCAATCAATCAATCAATCAATCAAGCAGAAGAACCTGTATTTCAGGGCAAAACTGTAATGGCTGAGATTTTAATTCAGATTAGCATTACTCTATGCAGATATGCCTTACAGTAACATACTATACATAGTAACTGATGAATTCATTCTTGGACAATGAGATCTACACTCCATATCCAAGATTGTATAGCTCCACCTTCAGTTTAGTTTTCTCTAATTTAAGTTTTTGTATTTCTAATTTTAGTTTTATCATTTCCAATGTCAATACTTCATATACTGTTTGTCCAGTATATGCTTCATAGTAATGTTGCTTGGAGGGTCTTTCCATGTCTCAGTCTCTGAACCACTTGCCACAGGTGTCATATCTGCATGCTGCCCAAATCATCTTCATTAAAAAAAAAAAAAAAAAAAAAAAAATAGCAACATTAGGGAATTACAGAAATACATTTCAGAAAAAAAAAATCTCTGCCAGAATGCTGTTGCTACTACATGTTAGTTAACTAACTTGGTGAGTGAAGACTTGTGGTTGTAAGATTGTAATGAAGAGCTTTACCTTTTGCTGTACTTTATGCTGTTCTGGCTTGCCGCATCTTCACCTTGAGTGACTAATGATAGAGAGGAGAATGTTACCTGCACATTTTCTCTGATATTATGGTCCAAGCCTTGTGTTTTTAAATTATTTGCATTGTAATAACTAATTACTAATTATTAATAAATTAGTAATTTCCTAAATGTATTAATTAAAATTAATTTGGCAGCACTGCATTGTACCTCCAATATACAAATGTTTTCAGCAAAAACTATCGGCCATGTTGTTTAAAAGTTCTTCACTGTATTTTCCGGCAATGCAATTTGAACTATCTATCTATCTATTGATCTGTATATTTATACTCACACACACTACATTTGTGAGTGATAAAATTGTCAAGACATATTGGCAATTGTGAGATATGAAAGTCCAATTCTGAGATATAAAGTCATACAGAATTTTTGAAGTGCATCATCAAATAAGAAATGTATTTATTTTTCTCTGAGATCCTTTTATAATATCAGTTAAAAAATTATGCATAAATAAATAAACATTTTAATGGCCATTTTTGTTATACTGTCTTAGTGGAATAAACGGTGTATCATTTTAAATTTTAGTTAGTTAAAATATTTATATTGTCACTTGAGAAGCATCACTCATCCTCTCAAATCTCATTTCATCATTTTCATCAGTGCCGCCACTATAGTATCCTACACATATCTGGTGAAGGTGATTTACAGTAGGTAAAGAGATGTCACTCACCACAGCCTTCTTCATCCGCACCATTCGGACAGTCCCTATCACCATCACACCTCCATCTCATAGGCACACATGTTTTGCGTTCGTCTCCACAGCTGAACTCGGGTTTGCAGGGCTTGCCTGAAATGAAGACAAAAAACAAACTGATGTCTGTCAGTGTCAACAAATGTCTATCATATCTATCTATCTATCTATCTATCTATCTATCTATCTATCTATCTATCTATCTATCTATCTATCTATCTATCTATCTATCTATCTATCTATCTATCTATCTATCTATCTGTGTGTGTGTGTGTGTGTGTGTGTGTGTATTTAGTTCAGTCATGAAACTCTGGATGGCGCGAGCTGATGCAATCTGCTCTAAGGGGCATCATTCACTAAGGGGGCTTTCACACTAGCACTTTTGGTGCCCACCAGGGTTTGTTTGACTTCAGAGTGCGGTTCATTTGGATAATGTGAACACTGTTTTCTGAATTGGGGGGCAGGTAACTTTTTTAAAAGTAACTTAAAAAAATAACTTTTACTGTACCTTCTCTTCCCACTGCAAAAAAGTGATGTTGTTCATCAGTATTTTTGTCTTTTTTTTCCCAGTGCAAATGTTTTAAGATTATTAAATCAAGATACATTTACCTGAGAAGCAAAATGACATAAAACAAGTATTGTTTTATGGGAAATCGAGAATTTATGAGTTTATGATTTAAACAAGACCAAATATCTGCTAATAAGCTCAGAAAGCTCAACTTAATTCAAAGGGAAATCAAGTTCCCTTTCGAAACGGTCTCTCACGTTGCGTGAACACGCTGTGGGGAAACTCTTGTTTACTCTGAATACTGAAGCCTGATTTGTTAACTTTCGTTGTAGCTGCCTGGGCCGTGCCCTCGCTGAGGCAGCGCTTATGGTGATGGACTGCTCTCACTGTGAGAGCATCAGTCTCGCCTCGCTTCACTCATGAATCGCCTTCTTTCAAGTAGGTGGCCCTGCCCCTTCGTGCTCTCCCATTTCTCCCCTCCCAGGAACCTTGGAGGAACAAACAGCGGAGTCAAGGGGCTGAGCAGTCAGGCTTGAGTGATCTCACGCTGGCACAGGTCCCGTGTGCTTCACTCGCACTGCAGCGAGATGATTCCCCAGTTCTCTTCTCCCATGAGGATCAGCATTCCTCGTCTGCAGCGAGCGGTTTGGTCTCTTTTGTGGATCTGAGGAGGATGCTGCTGATGACTCAATGTCATTAACAGCTTCTTATGCAGAGGATTGATCGTGCTCCGTGGAGGATTCCAAAAGGAATTCCTTTTTCCTTTTGGCCCAGTGTGGACAGCAAGGCCTTTGAAGAGTTCGGCCTAGAGTTGAAGAGCACGGCTGAATGATGCTTGCTTTCATATCCAGATAGCCCCTCACCACAAACTGTTCTCTGGCACCACGGACCTTTACAAAGTTCAGATTCAGAAGTTCTGCCTGAAATACCATTTGTTTGTTCAGCTACACGAAAGTTAACAAATCAGGCTTCAAAATTCAGAGTAAGAGTTTCCCCATAGCGTGTTAACACAACACTTGCTCCCATTATCTCAGGAGTGCGAACCAGAGCGTTTTCTTATCCCATTGACAGATATTTGTTCTTGTTCTAAGCATAAACTTAATTCATTCTGTCAAAATGTTTCAGACAACAAGACTGTGCTCAATTTGCATCTCAAGTAAATGTACTTTGATTAAGGACATTTAGATATTTGTATTGGAAAACAATACGACAACAACAAAAACTCAGTATTTTTATTTTAATTTTTTGCAATGCATGCAACATTTCATGCCATGACTTTATGAATTTTGACTCTGCTCCAATTTAAGAAGTTTTTAGGCTTTAATTTGTGGAAAGGTGAATTAAGACTTTTTAAACCCATTTTAAGATAAGTGAACGGACGATAGAGAGATATGTGCATCGGATTTTTCATACTGTAAGAAAATATGAGATTTGAAGAATTGTCACTCACTACAGCCCTCCTCATCTGCACCATTCAGACAGTCACTTTCACCATCACACTTCCAACTCATAGGCACACACGATTGGTGTTTGTCCCCACATCTGAACTGTTCAGGTTGGCAGGTCTTGTCTGAAATTAAGACAAAAACAAACTGTGAATCAGTATATATATATTTTTTTTTTTTACGTTTGCCCACTGACAAAGAAATGATCAGTCTATAATTTTAATGGTAGGTTTATTTTAACAGTGAGAGACAAAATAACAACAACAACAACAACAACAACAAAAACGCATTTCAAAAAAAGTTATAAATTGATTTGCATTTTAATGAGTGAAATAAGTATTTGATCCCTTATCAATCAGAAAGATTTCTGGCCCCCAGGTGTCTTTTATACAGGTAACAGGTATAAGGTTATACATGTCTTAAAGGGAGTGCTCCTAATCTCAGTTTGTTGCCTGTATAAAAGACATCTGTCCACAGAAGCAATCAATCAATCAGTTTCCAATCAATCAGTTTCCAAACTCTCCACCATGGCCAAGACCAAAGAGCTGTCCAAAGATGTCAGGGACAAGATTGTAGACCTACACAAGGCTGGAATGGGCTACAAGACCATCGTCAAGCAGCTTGGTGAGAAGGTGACAAGAGTTGGTGCGATTATTTGCAAATGGAAGAAACACAAAATAACTTTCCCCACCGTCAAACATGGAGGTGGAAACATTATGCTTTGGGGGTGTTTTTCTGCTAAGGGGACAGGACAACTGCACCACATCAAAGGGACGATGGACGGGGCCATGTACCATCAGGGCATTGAAGCCAGCCAGGGCATTGAAAATGGGTCATGGATGGGTATTCCAGCATGACAATGACCCAAAACACACGGCCAAGGCAACAAAGGAGTGGCTCAAGAAGAAGCACATTAAGGTCCTGGAGTGGCCTAGCCAGTCTACAGACCTTAATCCCATAGAAAATCTGTGGAGAGAGCTGAAGGTTCGAGTTGCCAAACGTCAGCCTCGAAACCTTAATGACTTGGAGAGGATCTGCAAAGAGGAGTGGGACAAAATCCCTCCTGAGATGTGTGCAAACCTGGTGGCCAACTACAAGAAACGTCTGACCTCTGTGATTGCCAACAAGGGTTTTGCCACCAAGTACTAAATCATGTTTTGCGAAGGGATCAAATACTTATTTGACTCATTAAAATGCAAATCAATTTATAACTTTTTTGAAATGCGTTTTTCTGGATTATTTTGTTATTCTGTCTCTCACTGTTAAAATAAACCTACCATTAAAATTATAGACTGATCATTTCTTTGTCAGCAGGGGATCAAATAATCCCCCCCCCCCACTGTATATATATACAGTGGGGCAAAAAAGTATTTAGTCAGCCACCAATTGTGCAAGTTCTCCCACTTAAGATGATGAGAGAGGCCTGTAATTTTCATCATAGGTATACCTCAACTATGAGAGACAAAATGAGAAAAAAATCCAGAAAATCACATTGTAGGATTTTTAAAGAATTAATTGGTAAATTCCTCTGTAAAATAAGTATTTGGTCACCTACAAAAAAGCAAGATTTCTGGCTCTCACAGACCTGTAACTTCTTCTTTAAGAGGCTCCTCTGTCCTCCACTCGTTACCTGTATTAATGGCATCTGTTTGAACTCGTTATCAGTATAAAAGACACCTGTCCACAACCTCAAACAGTCCAACTCCAAACTCCACCATGGCCAAGACCAAAGAGCTGTCAAAGGACATCAGAAACAAAATTGTAGACCTGCACCAGGCTGGGAAGACTGAATCTGCAATAGGTAAGCAGCTTGGTGTGAAGAAATCAACTGTGGGAGCAATTATTAGAAAATGGAAGACATACAAGACCACTGATAATCTCCTCGATCTGGGGCTCCACGAAGATCTCACCCGTGGGGTCAAAATGATCACAAGAACTGTGAGCAAAAATCCCAGAACCACACGGGGGGACCTAGTGAATGACCTGCAGAGAGCTGGAACCAAAGTAACAAAGGCTACCATCAATAACACACTGTGCCGCCAGGGACTCAAATCCTGCAGTGCCAGACGTGTCCCCCTGCTTAAGCCAGTACATGTCCGGCCCGTCTGAAGTTTGCTAGAGAGCATTTGGATGATCCAGAAGAGGATTGGGAGAATGTCATATGGTCAGATGAAACTTGTCGTGTTTGGAGGAGAAAGAATGCTGAGTTGCATCCAAAGAACACCATACCTACTGTGAAGCATGGGGGTGGAAACATCATGCTTTGGGGCTGTTTTTCTGCAAAGGGACCAGGACGACTGATCCGTGTAAACGAAAGAATGAATGGGGCCATGTATCGTGAGATTTTGAGTGAAAACCTCCTTCCATCAGCAAGGGCATTGAAGATGAAACGTGGCTGGGTCTTTCAGCATGACAATGATCCCAAACACACCGCCCGGGCAACGAAGGAGTGGCTTCGTAAGAAGCATTTCAAGGTCCTGGAGTGGCCTAGCCAGTCTCCAGATCTCAACCCCATCGAAAATCTTTGGAGGAAGTTGAAAGTCCGTGTTGCCCAGCGACAGCCCCAAAACATTACTGCTCTAGAGGAGATCTGCATGGAGGAATGGGCCAAAATACCAGCAACAGTGTGTGAAAACCTTGTGAAGACTTACAGAAAACGTTTGACCTCTGTCATTGCCAACAAAGGGTATATAACAAAGTATTGAGATGAAATTTTGTTATTGACCAAATACTTATTTTCCACCATAATTTGCAAATAAATTCTTTAAAAATTCTACAATGTGATTTTCTGGATTTTTTTTTTCTTCTCATTTTGTCTCTCATAGTTGAGGTATACCTATGATGAAAATTACAGGCCTCTCTCATCTTTTTAAGTGGGAGAACTTGCACAATTGGTGGCTGACTAAATACTTTTTTGCCCCACTGTATATATATATATATATATATATATATCTTTCCAGATTTTTGTTATGTTTTTATATGTATGTGTGTGTGTGTGTGTGTGTATCTAGCTCAGTCATGAAACTCTTTGTGGCATAGGCTGATGTAATCTGCTAGGGATCAAATCATTCACTAATGGCAAACTGGTTGTCCTCTGCAGATTCTACAGCCAATGAGATTGCTTGCTCAACAGTTAAATAGTCTGGATCAGTGCTTGCTGTAAACTGGTCCTGCAGCACATTATCAGAAGTCCTTTAAAATTGTGCATCCTAAGATAGGGACTCTGCAGGTAAATGTAAGACTTTTTAGACCAAGTAACAACATTTTAATAAATAAAAAAAAGAAACAATACATGAATATGGTTTCTAAATGTAAATATCTTATATTAGCAATGCTTCAAAGCTTGAAAATAAAATTGAGAATTGAGAAATTATGAGATTATAACAAGAGCAAATATCTGCCAATAAGCTCAGAATACTCAACTTAATTCAAAGGGAAAACAAGTTTTCTTACCCCATTGACATATTTCTTAATATGTTAAGTATAAACTCAATTCATTTTGTTAAATTTTTCAGAAAACAAGACAATGTTCAATTTGCATCTCAAGTAAATGTACTTTGAGTAAGGACATTTAGATATTTGTATTGGAAAACAAAACATCAAAAAAATTATATCCTCAGAAATGCAACATTTCATGCCATGACTTTATGAATTTTGACTCTGCTCTGATTTAAGAATTTTTTAGGCCTTAATTTGTGGAAAGTTGAATTAAAACTTAAAAAAAAAATTAAAAAAATTTAAGACGCCCAGAAACCCTGTAAGATAAGTGAACAGTCGATATATAGAGATCCAGATTTTATGTGCATCTGATTTTTCATACTGTTTCTGTGGCGACAGAAAATATAAGATTTCAAGAAATGTCACTCACTACAGCCTCTCTCATCTGCACCATTCAGACAGTCACTATCACCATCACACCTCCATCTCATAGGCACACATGTTTGGCGTTCGTCTCCACAGCTGAACTGTTCGGGTCGGCAGGTCTTGTCTGAAATTAAGACAAAAACAAACTGAGCATCAGTATATCTATCCATCTATCCAGATTTTTTGTTATGTTTTGATATATATTTGTGTGTGTGTGTGTATATTATATATATATATATATATATATATATATATATATATATATATATACACACACACATATACAGTGGTGCTCAAAAGTTTGCATACCCTTGGACAATTGGTAATATATGTTCTATTTTTTTAAAGAAAACATGAGTGATCAGGCAAAACATTTATTATATTTCTTATGGGATTCATATTTAACTACAAGTCAGAAAACAAAACATGGCAACAAAGAAAAAAGTGAAATGACCCCTGTTCAAAAGTCTGCATACCCTTAGATCTTAATACTGTGTATTGCCCCCTTTAGCATCAATGACAGCATGCAGTCTTTTACAGAGGTGTAAAGTATTGGAGTAAATGTAACCAATTACTGTACTTAAGTATCTTTTCAGATACTTTGTAGTTTTACTGAGTATCAAAGATATTAGCAACATTTACTCTTTACTTCACTACATTTTTCAGTGAGTATCTGTACTCTTTACTCCATCACATTTGTAACGAGTGTTGCAGTTACACATTACATTTTACATGGCACCTAGCTTTTCTGCAGCAGTTTATTTCTGCTACAAAGGATGTGATATTGCCAACTACAGAGCACTGAAAGTACTATATCTTGTGCGTTTTGCCCTTACTCACGCAAACTTGTCAACAAGGCTACTTTACGTGAATGCGAGCTCCTTAGCATGTACTTGTGAATCACAGGTGTTTTATATATGAAACGAGGGCATGACTGCAGCCGGCGATGAGGCCGAAACCGATGTCTTTCATACTGTTATTTCTTAGTCTTATTAAGTGCAAACAAGTGCAGCCATAATCAAAGTAGTCTACTCTTTCAATATGCAAATAGAGACCAATTTTTCCAAGCGTAATACAGAGTTATAGACAACTACACAACCAATTATAGACTACATACTAATAAAAGCCTAAATATGCGTTATGTAGCCTATTTGCTTGCAGCAAAGTCGCTCTCAAAACGCGAGGTATTAAAATCGACTTTCAGTTTCGATTTAGCAAACTCTCGTCGGTGCTGACAATTCAAGACATTAATTTTATCAGACGCTATGCAACGAATCCTCCTTTAATGTTGAATGGGCCAATGAGGGTCTTTTGTTAACGCTGAAGTTAATTTAAAATAATAATACTAATAATAATAAATAGTCTGGCCAATCCGGGGGCCCCTAGGCTGCAGCCTTGGCAAGCCTGTGCGTTAATCCACGCCTGACCATACTTCACAGTGGGGATGGTATTCTTTTCACTATAGGCCTTGTTGACTCCTCTCCAAATATAGCGCTTATGGTTGTGACCATAAAGCTCTATTTTGGTTTCGTCACTCCAAATCACAGTGTGCCAGAAGCTGTCAGGCAGTGTTAATTTCGTCGACGAAGACGAAAAATATTCGTCAACGAACCTTTTTTCTGTGACTAAGACGAGACGTTGACGAGCTAAAATTAATGTCTGATGATAAAAACTATGACGAAATTAATGCCGCGTCTTCATTAACAAGATGAGACGGGACTAAAATGTTATTTGAGGACTACCGGACATTCAAAATACATCCTAAATCCAAAATGTGTGTCTCTGTCATTGGATTACAATCAGATGAGGGGCGTATCTAGTCTCAGTATGGCAGCCGCAGTGGACGGATAGGCTATCAAAACGCAAACTAACGATCTGAAACAATAGCCTCAGCACCCGAAGGGTTAGGGACAGGGTGACCAGACGTCCCGTTTTTCCCGGGAGTCACAATTCGTTGTCGATTAATTTAAAGTTAGTGACGGCGGGATAGGCGGAGTCGCGCTGATAGAAGCGCTCTCTCTCGCGCGCACGCTCCACTTCTTCAGTACAGCGCGCGATCAGCTCTCAGTACTCAGCGCTCAAATACACACACAGCAGTCCTGTGTCTATCGTGTAGAGTCAGAGTATCTCACATAAATACAGTCAGTTATGGCTTAAGTGAGCGTAAACAGGTGGATGAAAACTGAATGTGTGTCAGTATTACATGCATGCCTTCCGTCTTAAAGGGACAGCATTCCTAATTATCCGTGTCATAAATGTTAACCAACAAAAGATGTTAAATAAATGTATACTTAAGTAAAGCTACTGTATCTGAAAAATGAGTTTAATTTGTATCTCTACCAAAAAATGAAAATGTATTCCAGTTTTTCCAAATTCAATCCTTGATTCAAATTTCTCACAAGCTTAATTCATTTGGTCTAAAGAGAGAAGAATTGATGCCTATTTTTGTTTGAATACTACATATAAAATAGCTACCAAAATAAATGTTGTTAACTGCACTTTGACTAAAAGTAAAGACTAAAAGTTGACAAAAATACAATGACTTTTAAATCGACTAAAACTAGACTAAAACTATGAAATACTCAAATGACTAAAATGTGACTAAGACTATTAAGCATTTTCGTCTCAAGACTTAGACTAAGACTAAATCAAAAATGCCTGCCAAAATTAACACTGCTGTGAGGCGTGTCAAGGTGTTGTCGGGCATACTGTAACCTGGCTTTTTTGTGGCATTGGCATAGTAAAGGCTTCTTTCTGGCAACTCGACCATGCAGCTCATTTTTGTTCAAGTACCGTCATATTGTGCTCCTTGAAACAACTGCATCGTCTTTTTCCAGAGCATCTTCCATTTCTGTTGAGGTTACATGTGGGTTTTTCTTTGTATCCCGAACAAATCTTTCTTGGTCTACCTGACATTGGCTTGGTATCAACAGATCCATGAATTTTCCACTTCTTAATAAGTGACTGAACAGTAGGTACTGACAGGCATTATTAAGGCTCGGGATACCTTTTTATATCCTTTACTTCTTTATAAAGGTCCACTACCTTGTTACACATGTCTTTTAATAGTTCTTTTCTGCTCCCCATGGCTCAGTTTCTAGACTGTTCAGTGCACCGACTTGAGAGCTAACACTAATAGCAATTTAAAAAGTCACAGGTGTGAGAAATGAACTTTGAATTGCCATTTAAATGTGTGTGTGTGTGTAACAGGCAAAACATTCAAGGGTGTGTAAACTTTTGATCAGGGCCATTTGGGTGTTTTTTGTTATCATTATGATTTAAAAAGAAGACACAAAACTGTGTGATAGTAAATGGCTTCATATGATCACTATCCTTAAAGCTGCAGTCCATAACTTTTGGCACTCTAGAGGTTAATAAACAGAACTGCGTGTTGCAGAAGAATATTGTAGCCAGAGCTACTTCTCTCTGTTTATGTCTATGACGAATCATGCAGGTACCGGGCTACTCCGCAGCGGTACCTACCCGAACCAGTCTAAATAGTCCAAATATAAACACTTATTATAGGTGTACCGTAGTGATTCAGGACAAGCCAAAAACACGGTTTGGAAAATGGATTCATGCTGTACCCTCTTATTATATAAATGTTGTAAATTTGCAGCTTTAAATAAGAGCTTTAAATAAAAGACAGTTTTCTGGCTTTATCACTCATATATTCAAAATCAATGCCAATATTTCACAATTTCTGCCAGGGTATGCAAATTTTTGAGCAAAACTATATATATATATATATATATATGCAATCTGCTAGCAACTCTTTAGGTTTGCAGGCCTTTATCTCTGATCAAAGCAGAAATAAAACAAACAAACAAACTGACAATCATCTGCTGTGGTTAAGAAAAGCAAGCTGCTGCATTACAGGTAGGGTTCACCCCAAAATGTAAATTCTGTCATCATTTACTCCCCCTCATGTCAGTCCAAACATGTGTTATTATTATTATTTTTTTTTTTGGGTAATCTGAAGAGCAAAAAACAAATAAAAGTTTAGCACTGTTTTGTAAAAATACTGAAATGGCAGAGATTTTAATTAAGATTTGCATGCAGAAATGCCCTTCAATAACACAATGTAAGACTGAAAGAAACTAAGAAACACCCTCAACATATATTAATATATTTCTAATTAGTTTCTTAAAGGACTTTTCTGTGTCTCAGTGTCTGAACCACTTGCCACAGGTACAGCATCACCTGGGTGCTGCCCAAATGATCTTCATTAAAAAACAAAAAGCGACATTAGGGAGTTACAGAAACACACTGTTTGTTGCAAACATTTCTCTGCCAGAATGCTGTTGCTACTACATGTTAGTTAACTAACTAATTAATTGGCGAATTAAGACTTGTGGTTGTAAGATTGTAATGATGAGCTTTACCTTCACTTTGTGCTGTTTGGTTCTGGCTTGTGACTGCCGCATCTTCATCTTGAGTGACTAATGATATCAAGAGAGAGGAGAACGTTACCTGGCAACTTTCTTTGATATTATGGTCCAAGCCTTGTGTTTTTAAATTATTTGCAATTTAAAAATTTAAATTTATCTGTGATCGAAGGAAAAATAAAACAAATACAAACTGAGAATCATCTGCTGTGGTTAAGAAAAACAAGCTGCTGCATTAAAGGGAGATTTTAGGCCCTGTCTGCATATGTATTTCAGTGTTTACCCTACAGGTTTGGCGGGCTTTTTTCCCCCGATTAAATTAAATTTTATTAATCAAAAAGTCAAATGAATTAAAATCAAGAAACTTAAACAATTTAACATCAATTTAATAAAAGTTTAACAAAAAATGACATGTTTAGGGTCCAATTAAATGTTTTATTTTTTTTCCAAACTTATGTTTTATTGTTACCAAATTCTGTGTTTTAACATGTCTAATTATTTGAAAGTATAAAAACATGTTTCATTTTTTCTTACAATAGCCTTAAGATTTGTTTCCTCAAACATTCTGTGTTGTGTATTTACATTTTTAAGGCATAAAACATTCATTTAATTTATCTTTTAATTAATGAAAAAAAATTGGGGGGAAAATTAAAATTAAATTAAGATTTAATATTACAATTAAAACACTGAAGAAATATTGTATGATTATTACTTAAAAACAATGTAATGGCAGGGGAAACACTGTATTTTTACACTCCAGCCAGTCCAGAAGAATTGTCATGTTGACTCAGTGCAACAAACATGCAAATCTGCCCATAATTTCTCTGCTGCATCAGCCTCCAGACAGAATGGTTGTGCTTTTCCTCCCAAACCATATGAAATGATTCACTTACACCGTGTGTACACCGGACGTGACAGATGTCGTGTCACGCCGCGCCGCAACAGCTAAAGTCTGTCTATACACAGGACGCGACAAAGCGACCATTAAAAATCATTCGAAATTTCTGTCAATCCGTCATAAATAGAACGCGGCAGCAGTTAACTGTCGGGGATTTGTCGTGTCGCGCCGCATCCAGTGTAGACAGCCTCACTGATTATAATGAGTTCTATAGTATCGCGTCCGGTGTAGACGCGGTGTTAGTGGAGAGTGTAACTTTGCATGCAAAAGCATAACTGATGCTTAGCACAGCTTATATGCTACTATATGAAAACATACAGATTTGCGCTGCATGAATCTTGTTGCTTTCTCTAACTAGCTTGTATAAAACCCCAATGCTTGGTTTAATCCTCATAAAGTTTTCTTCCTGCTGTTGCTGTTGTTATTAATTAAAAATGCATACACTGCAAAAAAAAAAAAAAAAAAGTTTTTGCCTTGTTTTCCAGTTCTTACTCCTCTTCATCCCTAGTGGGACATAAGGCATCACAGTACAAATATAACAGTACAAATATCTTTTCCAGTACAAATATCTAAACATTCTTAAATCAAGACACAAACAAAATGACATAAGATATTAAGACTTGCTTTGTGAAATATGTATGAAAATTAAGCTTAAAGCTTAAAACAAGAAAAAATATCTTCATTCATTTTTCTTACCCTGTTGGCAGATATTTTTTCTTAAGAGATTTCACTCACCACAGTCTTTCTCATCTGCACCATTAATACAGTCCTTGTCACCGTCACACCTCCATGCCATAGACAGACATAAGTTCATTTCATCACCACAACTGAAATAACCTGGTTTGCAGGTCTTGACCACTGATCAAAACAAACATAAAATAAAAACAAAGAAAGAATCATGACTACTGTCAGCAGATGTAACACTTCAGTGGTATAGTATTCTCAAAAGAGGAGGTAAAGACCTCACTGTCTGTTTTTTTTCTCCGATGTAAATTCATGATCCAGTTTCATTTAATGTTGGCATAAATTCTCCAAAGTAAAATAAAATGAATATTAAAAAAATCATACACTATAAAAAAACCATCTCGGGTTCCCATGTTCTCTGAGTTGGGAACAAGATGCTGTGTAGCTGACGCAATGGGAACACCCCCCAGGTGTTATGATTGTCTGAAGCCCGTATAGAATCACGCCAATTCATTGGCTGATGGCGTGAGATACCGCCCCTATGTCATACGTAACTGACATAGACCCGCGCTCGTGCCATCTTACCCCTTTAGACTTTCCTGCTGAAGCAGGTCGACAGCGTGAGGAGCTTGGCAGCTGACGCAGCATCTCGTTCCCTACTCAGAGAACATGGTTACATAAGTAACCAGAGACGTTCTCTTTCATAGGTTCACCCCACGCTGCGACACAATGGGAACGATATACCACACACGCCAAGCTAACACGCTGCCAATTCTGGCCCACTACAGACCAGGGGCCATATGTATAAAGACGCTCAGAGTATAAAATTTTAGTCTTTCATTCTAAGGCCCTGATCACACCAAAAGCGTTTTTAAGTTCTGACTCCTAAAATAAGTGCAGTGCGCTGTGGTTTTTTTTATGTTGCTAAGCAACCACCAAATCAGCCGTCCTGTCAGTCTAATCAAAGGATTATAGCACTCTAAAATCTTTGGTTTTTGCTGTTATTAATATTTCATTGGTCCTCTTGTTTTTGCATGTGTTCATAATTTCTTTGTATGACAGCATGGCCAAAAATTATGACCCAATGTTTCATTGCATTATTATCACAGATAAAACAACTGACTAAGCAACTATGCAATATGAATGAATGATACATTTATATTGCACTTTATTATGTATTGCCGTACACCCAAAACGCTTTACAATCATGTGGGGGGGTCTCTTCTCAACCACCACCAGTGTGAAGCATCCACTTGGATGATGCGACAGCAGCCACAGGACAACGGCGCCAGTGAGAGACCACACACCAGATACAGGTGGAGAGGAGAGAGAGATAGAGCCAATCAAGTGCATGGGGATTATTAGGAGGCCATGATTGATAAGGGCCAGTGGAGGGAATCTGGCCAGGACACCGGGGTTACACCCCTACTCTTTACGAGAAGTGCCATGGGATTTCAGGAGAGTCAGGGCCTTGGTTTAACGTCTCATCCAAAAGACGGTGCTTTTTTTGACAGTATAGTGTCTCAGTCACAGACCACAGGATGAGCACCCCCTGCTGGCCTCACTAACACTTGTGCAATTTTGCACAATGCAAAGCATTTAAAAAAAATACATTTAAATATTACAAAATTTCAGTGTCTTAATTAAAAGATTTTATTGTAGTTACATTAAATGATTGGTGTTGTGCTGCTGTGACTTTACATGCTGTGAGCGGGCTGATTCAGAGGTCGAGGTCGGACATTTTGTGTTGACACCATTTTAGTCCTTAGTTCACAACTCTTAAGTGTCACCTCATTCAACACTTAAGAATCAGCCTTAGACTTTACTGAATGTTGCTTTTAGCTTCTTTATAAGTCTTGTAATTTTAGAAAAATCCTACTTTTTACTGAGAATTTTTTTTAACTTAAGTCAAAGCTTAAGACTATTCTTAAGAGCATTTCTGAGAAGTTTTATACATACGGGCCCAGAACACTAAAACATAGCTGGCTCAAACAGAAAGAACCGGATGAAGATTACCGTCCTCACTCAAAGAGGAGGGAGAGAAAGCCTGCAACACCACCACCTGTTCATGCATAAAGCAGGAGACCAAATGATGTCTACCTAACGGGACATCGTTCTAGTCCCTTCAAGCAGCAATAACCGTGACATAGACTCTCAGGATGGTAGTGGCCGCTCCAGCCGAAAACTTATCTTGCAGGAGCTCTAGCACTGAACCAACTGGGCAGCTGACTGTGTCCACAGCATGAGCCAAGCACCGGGACTCAAAAACCCTCCATTTGGAGGAATAGAGCCTCCTAGTGGAAAGGGCCCTGGCACTATTAATGGTCTCACAGACTCCATCCGAGAGATCTAAGGCTATGTGCAACCCCTGATCGGCCATACCCACACCTTCCAGATCTCTGAACGTGGGTGCCAAATTCTGCCCTGGAGCTGACACAACAGGTCTTTCCTGATTGGAATCTCCCACAGATCGCCTTTCAGAAGCGAGACCAACTCCGAAAACCACGTCTGGGAAGGCCAGAACAGGGCTACTAAGAGAAGGCAGACTCCGCATGTCTTCACCCTGCACAAGACCGCTGGGATGGTTCATGTCCAGCCAGGGGTGTGCTAGCGCATCTATCCCCAGAGTGGTAGGGTGAGAAAGGGAGAACCAAAAGGGGCATTGGGTCGGCTCCTGCGACGCAAAGAGGTCCACCTCTGCCGTGCCGAATCGTTCCCAAATCTGAGCCACCGTCCAACGGTTCAGTATCCATTCCCCTGACCTGAGTTACTGTCTCGACAGAAAGTCCGCCGCTAGGTTCAGGACCCCTGGGACATGGACCGCTCTCAGGGATGAAAAATTTTCCTCGTCAGCACTGTTCACTGCAGTAAGAAGAACCCCGCTGAAACTGGGGGTTGCGAGCAAATTAGAGTGTGTAGCCGAACTGGATCGTACGAAGAATCCAGGGCGACACTCCTGGCAGGTCCCTCCAGGCATGGAGGAAGGCCAACAGAGGTAGAAGAATGTAACAGTTCAAGGGGGATGCCAACACAGGGTCCCCGCTCTGAATGTCCATCTGGAGGGGAAAGCGCTGGGCATCCCTTACCGCATGACAATGCCTGAAGTGGCCTGAAGGATGGCCATGGAGTGGAGAGCCGCACCTGTCTGTCCCACTGCCATGTAGGACTTACCGATCAAAGCAAAAGTGGTCCTACAAGGCTTAAACGGGAGGAGAGGGTGGGATTTCCATGAGGAGGCGGAAGTTGGTAAGAGGTGCGCAGAAAGCGTGTCCTTGACCACCGGGACTGCAGCGTACCCCTGCTCCACGGAACCAAAGAGGTTGTTCAGCTGTTCGGACTATCATTCTGATGACACCCATTCACTGCAGAGGAACCATTGATGAACAAGTGATGTAATGCTAAATTTCTTAAAATCTGTTCCAATGATCTACATCTTGGATGGTCTGAGGGAGAGTAAATTTTTGTTATTTTGGTGAACTTTTCCTTTAAATATTTAGTTGGGAATTGAGGTCAACCTTTCCAGTAAACCAGTAATATTACAGTCTATTTGGGTCTAAAATATAAAAAAAGAAAAAAGGAAAAAGAAATGTTACTTGAATCACACATCAGATAAAGCAGTTTCCAGCAAAGTTAAGAAATGTTACATGCTTTGATAAGTTTCTCTATGTAGAATATGTACATGGAGTCTCTTTTGATTTCAAAAGAGCATCATATAAGAAATTTCTCATTTATGTATTTATTATTCTTATATATATATATATATATATATATATATAACAGTACAGAGTTACAGATTTTTACAGGCACATTTTGAGCATGTATTAACGTATCAATGCAAGACAGAACACAAAATAGTTGTCTATTCATTTTGAGACCTTACAGTAATATGTCCAGAACTCTTCTTTCATAAGATGCAACTTCTACCATTGCATTGGCCCACTCTTTCAGTTCTGGGGCTTTCACTTTCTTCCAGTGTCTCAAAATAATCCTACTTGCCATTGTAATACATATACTATAATAACAGAAAATACACATTTTGAAAATTTGAGACTTGTCACCTAATAGACACAATTTAGGGGTTAAAGATATGTCGGAGCCATACCAGCAACTTAAGACATCCATAACTTGTTCCCAGAATGGTTTAACAAGACTACATTCCCAAATGCAATGTAAAAAGGTACCTGTTTCCAACTGGCATTTCCAACATAAATTGTCTTTCATCAGTTTCATCCTGTATAGTCTTACTTGAGAGTGGTAATATCTATGAAGAATCTTATATTAAGTGAACTTCCCCCTTGCTTCTTTTATATATTTACCACACCCAACCAAGATGCTGGACCATTTTTCTGAGTCAATTTCTACGCCAATGTCCCTCTGCCATATGGTCCTTAAATTTCCCAAGTCACTGCTTCTGAAAGAGTTTACTGTTTTATATAATTGTGAGGATTTACAAGATTCTTGTGTGTGTTTTTTTTTTAAGTATCTAATGATAGGGTTGTCGACCACGGGGCCACCTTTAGACAATATACAATTACTTAACTGTAGAAACTTCCAAAAGTTTTCTTTTCCAACAAGATTATAACATTTAATTAAATTTCCATATGACCTTAACACCCTATCCTCATATAAGTCATCAACTATGCTTATACCCTGCTGGTGCCAGTACTTCCAGTAAATCATCTTTTTACCAATACAGATTGCTGGGTTAAACCATAATGAAGAATATTTCTGTAAATTGTGAGATAATTTGAATATTTTGTGAATTCTCATCCAAGCATCTCTAGAATGAACAAGAGCAGGGTTTGTAGTATTACAAGCAGACTGAGAAAATACTTCAATGGGGCTAAAGGGTGAACATATTTTACATTCAACATTCAAACAATCAGTTTGATCTTTTTCCTGATTCCAATATTTAGCTATTTTTGCCAAAGCAAAAGACAAATGGTTTAATCTATAATCAGGAAAACCCAGACCTCCTTTCTCCTTGGGGAAATTAACTTGTTTAGATTAATTCTTGCCCTTTTCCCATCCCACAAAAAATGGTTCATTAAATTGTCAAATCGTTTAAAAAATGAATTTGGTATTTTAATCGGAAGCATCATTAGTACATAGTTGAGTTGGGGGGCTATCACCATTTTAATAATACTGATTTTCCCCCAGAGAGTAAGTTTGATTTTCTCCCACTTCTCCAGGTTAGTTTTAAACTTCTGTAGTAGTGGGTGTAAATTGAGTGCTATTATTTCCTACATGTTGCGGGACAGATTTATTCCCAAATATTTAATTCCCTTGGGGACCCATTTAAATTAAAATTTTCTATCATAATGGATACACATGAATTGGAAAGGGGGGTAGCTTCAGATTTACTCCAGTTGACTGTATACCCTGACAATTTTGAGAAGGATTGTATAACATCCAGTAAAGAGGTAAGAGGATGAGTTATGACTGCTAAAATGTCAAATGTCAATACTTCTTTTATCTCACTTAATGATATAGGTGATTCCATCTCCTCCAACTGATCAGGCTGCAATCTAAGAACTTTGACATTTGACAAAAAAACTTTAATCTCATATTGAACAAATTTAGTATGTGTTGTAATTTTTCATAATATTGCTGAAATGTTTTATTTATGTCTTTGGACACAAAAATTTGTCTATCTCCCTGTTTAATTACTGGTATTCGTCAGTCCTCTGTCGTGTGTGTCATGTGTTCCCGCCTCTTGTTTCCTTATTTGGTCATGTTCCTGTCCTTGTTAAGTGTGATTATCAGTTAATTCTTGTCCAGCTGTGTTTGTCTAATTATCTGTCATTGTCTTGTGTATTTAGTTCATGCCTGTTCAGTTATATTTCGTCTGGTCTAATCGTTACTCCCTGGTGTTCCTGTGTGTGCCAGCCTTGCCCTGTTTGTTTTGGATTTATATTTCAGCTGCCTTCACATTTGTGAAGCAAATGTGGAGGCAACAAGGACGAAACAAGGAGAGGTGACAATCCTCCCAGACAATTCGATATGGTCCTCAAGAACAATCCAGATCCAACTCCTCTCACCTTACATATCCCTAAACCCACCCATAAACCTACCAATCTTCACCCCCTAGATCCAGCCTCGCCCCTTGGATCTTGTGTTCTGCATTGAGGACCATCTCGAAGGTGTCTGGGAGGATTGTCACCTCTCCTTGTTTCCTCCTTGTTGCCTCCACATTGCAGCTGAAAGATTTATCAATGAACATTGTCACTGAGGAGCACGTGTAATAAATTAAGGTGGGCCCGTGAGGGTGGTGAGGTGAGGGGCTACTGGACAATTCCCTGCTTCCCTTTCACCATGTTAATCACCTTCTCTCTCGCGGACTGTCTTAAGAAGCGGATCAAAACTGGTCTCAGGGGCTGGTCAGGATTTGGCATGGGTGTCAATTGCCAATGAATGATGCATTTATATAGCGCTTTATTGTGTATTGTTGTACACCCAAAGCACTTCACAATCATGTGGGGGGGGGTCTCTCCTCAACCACCACCAGTGTGCAGCATCCACTTGGATGATGCGACAGCAGCCACAGGACAACGGCGCCAGTGAGAGACCACACACCAGATACAGGTGGAGAGGAGAGAGATAGAACCAATCAAGTGGATGGGGATTATTAGGAGGCCATGATTGATAAGGGCCAGTGGAGGGAATCTGGCCAGGACACCAGGGTTACACCCCTACTCTTTACGAGAAGTGCCATGGGATTTTTAATGACCACAGAGAGTCAGGACCTCGGTTTAACGTCTCATCCGAAAGATGGTGCTTTTTGACAGCATAGTGTCCCCGTCACTATACTGGGGCGTTAGGACCCACACAGACCGAGCACCACCTGCTGGTCTCACTAACACCTCTTCCAACAGCAACCTAGTTTTCCCAGGAGGTCTCCCATCCAGGTACTGACCAGGCTCAACCCTGCTTAACTTCAGTGGGCAACCAGTCTTGGGCTGCAGGGTGATATGGCTGTGGCCGATGCACTCTCTCAATCTCGAACTCTCCGCCTGTGTCTATATCGAGGCCCTCATTCAGGATTTTCTGAACGCAAGTTAACAGAGTCCCATTAGTACCAAAAGTCTCTTTAAGACCCACCAGCCTCGTGTTATTTCGTTTGCTCTGGTTTTCGAGAGTTTGTACTCGGTTCCACAGCTTATCCACTTGTTTATTTCTGGCACTACTCTCATTCACCAATCGCTCCGAAGAATCTTCCAGATGGGCGATGCGCTCCTCTGCTTCCTCCAATCTCTCCTGAAGATTTCATTTTAGAAATTTCCTCAAACAGTTTCTCGAGACTTTCACTCGAATCTTTAAGGCTGCGGGGCGTATCTGAGGTATCATCCTCAGTTTCGTGTGCTGGAGCTTTTCGTGCATACGGGCGGCTCAGAGCTTTAAAATATTTTGATGTAGCCATATCTTTCTGTGTGCTTTCTCGAATCCCTCTCACCAGATCCATCTGCACAGTCCCTCTCACCATCACACCTCTACCAATTAGGCACACACTTTACCACATCACATTGGAAGTGACTGTCTCTGCAGGTCTTTACTGAAAACATGCTGAGAATCACAGCGCATGTTGGATGTGATGTTTCAGATACTCCATGTCTCCGAGTTCGATTGCTCCCCCCTACCCCTGCCCCCGCAGGACTGCGTTCATATTATTTTATTTGGGTCCGAACCGCGGTTCGTTTGCGTCATCAAGCCAGCAGCTGTTTACCCAGTTGCTTAGTAACGACGGTGTGGGATAAGGCGGCAAAATGCATAAGATTTTTTATATTTTTTCACTTTTATATATTTACGTTTTTTGAACCGATCGTTTCGTTTACAAAGCTTCAGTGCATAACGGCACTTACGAATTATTGCAAATGCTCTAAAGAACGCTGAAGGCGAACAGAAATGAGATATACAGCTTTCTGCTTGCAGCGCGTCAGTCACACTCGTCAGGAAAGTGAGTGAAACACACACAAACACACATTTTTATCAAATAATACGTCATTAATAGCGGTTCACTTCTGTGATTTGGTACGATTGCATTCACATACGCAGCGAACCGTACCAAAGTTCACTTGAACCGTACCCCAGACCACCCTTTTTATGCGGACTCGAGTACGGTTCGCGGGTGCGCACCAAAAGTGCTAGTGTGAAAGCACCCTTAAAAGACCCTCTGTGGTGAAAACGTTGTGTCATGTCTATCTGGTGTTTTGAATTTGCTTAAAGACAAGTACGTGCAAATCCCCCAGTCAACACTATTGCTGAGCATTTTCTACTTAAAACTGCAGTGCACCAAAGACAGTCTCAAAAAAGAAGTCCAAAACAGTCCCTGTTTCCTACCATCGCAAACATGCAACCAATCCCGTCAACTTGCGGGGTGGAGATTTTCATATCATTAATAAAAAGCATTTAAGGATGTTGATTTTTAGAATGAAGCTGTCTGAAGTGGTGAACAGGAACATGATTTGTGTAACATTTGCAACACATTATTAGCTGTTTGATAAAATAGTCAAGCCAAAGACTAATGATATATCAATTACTGTTATGTGTCAAACATTGTAGAGAGCGATACCCCTGCAAATCTTCATATCGTGTACAAGTTTGTTAAATGTTTATTAAAAATTATTAAAAGTGGATGCTATTTCATCAATATTCGTTTGTACACACCAAATATATTCTGCTGTTTTTTTAAACACTAAATCTTGAATTAAATGAAATTAAAACTAATATATAGCCTATATAGATAAATAAAGGTACATTTATAAATAAATGAGTGAAAAGTGTACAGTTCATTGTCCAGGTATGTGCATCTGCATTTGCGTATTTATCTGTGGCGACAGAAAAGATGAGTAATGTCACTCACCACAGTCTTTCTCATCCGCACCATTCCGACAGTCCTTCATACCATCACATTTCCACGTCACAGACACACACTTCGTGTCACCACAGCTGAACTGATCAGGTCTGCAGGTTTTGATAGCTGATCAAAGCAAAAATAAAACAAAACAACCAAGAATCACAACATCTGTTGGCAGATGTTATACTTTGGATATATCATGTCTCATGAAATTCAATTAAAGAGTGGCTCACTGACTGTATCTGTTCTGCTGAAAAAGCCCAGCAACTAAACATGAAATCATTTACACTGGGTCCATGTACCTTCGCATAATTTGAACAAAGAAATGGATAAACAATAATTCAGCACCTAAACGTCAATCCAACACATTCTCACTCCCAACTCATCACATATTGACGCTTGGTCAGGACCCCTCTGGCGTCGCATTTTGACGCTTTTTTCGACGTGCAGGGTCCTCCATTGCTTTAAATAAGAAACCCTTGGCGTCAATATGCCGAAGCGAAAGGTACTGTGAATTTTATCGTCGTGATTAAATTATATATTGGGTAATAATATTGCCATTATTGCATATATTTTGGGGTGTGATTTTTCATTGTAAACAGTCACAACAGTTTTATTTATATTACACCATTTACACATTTATGAGCATGTAACCCAACCCCTGCCCCTAAACCTGCCATTTGTCAGTAAAACACAAGATATAACAAAATAAAAAGTGAACAGACAAATGATAGAGTGATATGTGCATCTGATTTTGCATACAGTATCTGTGGCAAAAGAAAAGATGAGATTTCAAGAAATGTCACTCACTACAGCCTTTCTCATCTGCACCATTCAGACAGTCACTTTCACCATCACACCTCCATATCATAGGCACACACGTTTGGCGTTCATCTCCACAGCTGAACTCTTTGTTGGGTTGACAGGTCTTGTCTGAAATTAAGAAGAAAACAAAAAACAAAAAAAAACAACTGAGACGCAGTCTCTGTCTGTCTGTCTATCTATCTATCTATCTAGATTTTAATAAGTATTTTCATTAGATTGTGTTAGTAGCAAGCATGGGCGGCGCTAGGGAGGGGCTAGCAGGTGCTCCAGCACCCCCAAGAAAGATCAAAGCACCCCCATAGATTAAAAGGATTAAATAAAATAAAAACATTTGACTCCTTACACATGCATAACTGGTGCAATGCAATACAACGTGACGTGATTTGCCAAGTATGTCTCCGACTAAAGATTTTTCTAGTCAATTAGTCGCATGTTTATATTACATTGATTAATATAATAACCTACTAAACCATCCTTTAATATATAGTCATTTAGGCGTATTATAGCCTATCCTTGCTCAAGCGCGCGCATAAAGCTTGCCACAAAGCATCGGCAAAAGTACTGATTATTAATGCGTCAGGCAAAAAGAAGACATCGTAATTATTTATTAATAAACTAGTGCTTTCTCAGTCAGTGTCAGCTGCAAAGATGAAGTTGCTGAATGCCGGCGCTGACTTGCCATCTCAACAGTAATGGACGTGCCTTTAATAGAGAAATGCACATTTTTATACGGACTACATAATTAGAGAAGATTTGTTTTTTTTTTATTTGAATTGGTGTAGCCTAGACATTTCAAGCTTTCAACAGATTTCAAGCTTTCAACTGATTTTTATTTCTTATGTCTGTGAGCAGGTTCATTGTTGTGATACGCCCCATTCACGGAGACTGCATGAGATAGAGTTTTTAAAGTTATTTTTAAGTTCTTTCTGCAGGAAAAAAAAATGCAAAGGATTGCGCGGGCGCCTTCATGTCATACAGTAAGCGTGATAATACTCCCACACTCCTCATAAACACTTGAAATACACCTATATAGCGATTTTATTATTCATATAAAAAAATTATAATAACCTCATATTTAATATTAATTGCCCAGCTCCCCGTGATCAGTGATCTAGCACCTGCATTCTAGGGTTTAAATGATTATTGTAGGTACACTGTAAATCAATCGGAATCCAATTAGAAGACGCTAGAATTTGTAAGAGGCAAGGCAAGGCACACACACATATGATGTAAATGCGCTTATTTATATAAGGTAAAATGATTTTAGGGGATTTGACAGGATATTATTCATATAAAAAAATAATAATAACCTCTTTTGGTCATATTTAATATTAAATGCCCAGTTCCCCGTGATCAGTGATCTAGCACCTGCGTTCGAAATTCTCTGGCGCCGCCAGATGACACTACATAATTAATGACACTACATAAAGGACAAAAATAAATAAATAAACCAAAAGAAATGCAAATTGAAATAAATGTATCAATCAGCTTTAAATCTGACTTCCTACCAAATAAAATAACCAAAATGAATTGAAATCAAAACCTTAAACAAAGGAAATTCTTTCCTCCAAAATAAATTAAATTGTACTCAGATGTTCAATTGTAGGTTTGATCCCCTCTCTCTCTTTTTCTTATATACACAACTCAAATACTCAAGATCAGCAAATATAAAGTAATAAACCCAAATGTCAGTACTTATATGGAGTCACACATACAAATTTCCACTGTAAACACTTATTTGTACAAAATAAAATTGCATGAATGCATATCAATGTGGTATCAGTAACTCTTAGAATGCTCAGTTCAAGTAACAAAATGTCTGTCCAAATAATAACGAATTATATTCTCTGTCCTCAGTTCCTTATAATCAGTGATCCAATGAAATATTTTGTTGGAGGCGAAGTGATACAGGTGTCCACGGAGACAAAAGATAGATGTTTCTGGTCGATTTACAGTTGGCTCGCCATCCTCACACGGTGCACAACTGAAGTGTTGATATCAGTGCAGTCCACCAACTGAAGGATCCAGATTCTAGATTCTAAAACATAGGTCTTCAGTCCTGTTCCTGGGGACCCACTGTCCTCCAGAGTTTAGCTACAACCCTAATCAAACACACCTGAAGCACCTAATCAAGCTCCTCAAGATTAAAAATACAAAGGCAGGTGTGCTGAAGCAGGTTGGAAATAAACTTTGCAGGACAGTGGGTCCCCAGGAGCAGGGTTGAAGACCTCTGTTCTAAGATAACAAAACTGGCCTGTGCACACACACAGAATGAAATCCTCAATCAACTCCACATTTCACATACATTTCACTCAACCTATACGCATATTTACCGCCCTGAACATATATTTTTTATTTATGACAATGTATACATTCATTGAACATTTTTCCCTTCAAACATATCAATACACCATTGAATCACTATATTCCTACATGTATACTAAATAGACATTTTCCCTTGTATATTAATGATATTTCTCAGTTTTTTTTTTTTTCCCATCGGATGACGCAACGATGGCCTACTCCATTGGATTTTAGCGTGACAACGGTCTCACGGATCAACATAATATAAGCAAGTTACTCTCTCAAATTTATTTCTCAACAAAATAACTTACACAGTTTGTTTCTCGCAGGCGTATTTCTCAATAAAACCTAATAAATCAAGGTTTCACATAGCTTCTGACTCACACTTCTCTTCTTGTGTTTTTTCTCACATGCAGCTTCCCTAAGGGACGTTGTCAGCTTGACCTAATTACACTCAATGGGTTAAGTCAGCAAATTCTTCTCTTTCAGATTGGACTCCAGGATTCCCAGGTAAGTTTCCTTCAGGATTTACAAGTAAATCTTCCTCAGGGTTTACAGGTAAATTCTCAATAACATGTAATTCAGGCGTTTCATTCGCTAAGCCTGTTCCCAAGGATTGGGCAGCGTCCTCCTTCCCAGGTTGTGTCACTTTGGAAGTATGAACTGTGAAAGATTCGCCTACAACCTCCAGTTGGGGTCCTGAATAATAAACTTCCTCTTCTTAATCAGGAGTATCTTCTTCAGGACTTTCACAAATAGCTTTACTGCGTGTTTTGCACCTAAGAACCAAACTTTGTGTCTCGAGGTCACTCACATCAGAGGAAAGAGTTCCGCAGGGAAGCAACAAGTCACAGTGTACCGTTCGAGTAGGCCCTGTTTGAAACTCAGGACATACTTTGTACACAGGTAAATCGCCATAACGGTCTACCACCACATAGACAGTTTCCTCCCATTTGTCAGCAAGTTTATTCTTTCCTCTCAGTCTAACACTTCTCACAAGAACTCTGTTGCCTTTGACCAACTCGGATACTGTCACATGTTTGTCGTGACGGGTCTTATATTTCTCAGCCATCCTTTTGGAGTTCGCAACTGCAATCCGGAAACTCTTCTCAAGGCTTGACTTTAGGTTCTTTACATACTGAGAGTGTGTCACATCTGCCTTATCTCTGAGAGGTAATCCAAATGCTAAATCTACTGGAAGCCTGGGTCGTCGCCCGAACATTAACTCATAAGGGTCAAGCCTGGTGCAGTTGTATGCGTGTACGAGTGGCTTTACGTACTCCTTCCAGCACTCCTTCCAGCAGCTTTTCTTCTTGGCCTCCAGGGTTCCAAGTAGGGGTGACTCGATACCACTTTTTCAGAACCGATCCTGATCTGATACCAAAAATTCTCAGTATCTGCCAATACCGATATCGATCTGATACCTGGGCAGTTTTTTTTTTTTTTTTTATCAGTGTTGAATTTTTATACCTCAATGTGTGTTGACCTGATCATGACTTTTTTTGTGTTACACACAATCTACTAAATATAGGCAACTTTATTGTAAAGCAAAACAACAAATGAATGCATATACTGTATATTTTAAAATATATTTACATATATTGTGTAAACTACATTTTCATGTACAGAAATGCAATGTTAACAAATATTAGAAATTAATATATGGACATATATTGCAAATTAATATATTTACATAGTCCGATATCTAATATATTTACATATAAATGAAATAAATATATGTAAATATTTCTGATAAAAATATATTTTCTTCTATTTGAATTTAAGATATTTAAATATCAAAATTTTTCAATCTATGTGACTTCTGTATGGGCTGACACCAACAAGATTTTGAAAACAGCACAAAGATAAAGTCCTGCAAGATAAAGTCCTTCTACGGCTTGCCAAAGCTTCCAGCTCACTGAGGTAAGTTTGGGTTGTGGTCTTTCCCAGTGTTATGTGTGTAAGCTAAGGAGGCGCACGACGAAGGAGTTGATCAAACAGAAGTCTTTTAATAATAATCCACAGTAGAATTCCAGGAGCAAGGAGTAGCAAAACACAATATGCAAACGAAATAGCAGACCAAGAATGATGGGAGAACACAGGCTTTAAGTAATAAACGTAATCAAAGGGGAAACAGAAACAGGTGAGGAGCTAATTAACCAATAGGGGAACAGAGGAAACTAAGTCAACATATGATACCCAGCTTCTGAACATAAATATCTGACAGGGCTGTTACACAGAAAGAGACATCAGGATTATTTTGTGGTTGTTGGACATAGGGAAGCATTGTCTGTAGGGTTTGCACCGCTAGTCTTGAGTTGAATTCAAATATTAAAGACTTCTGTCTCTAAACTAGGATCACTTACTGGGATTGTTATATTTATTGATCCGTACTGCTTCACATAGTCCAATATTTCCTCGTCCATTTCAGTTCCGGTTATGCCATTACGGGCTTTCACACCGCGTAGTTCTAGGAACTTAGTTCTAGGAACTAGCCAGCAGTTCCTAGTAGGGCTGAACGATATATCGTATGCGATATTTAATGCTCATCTTGTCAGTAAAGCCGGTTCTGTAATCAGCCGTAATTTCCATCACGTGCGTGGTTTCACATGGAGCAGCATTTACTACACAGAGCTGCTGTTCACTGACAAGCTGCGCAAATCCACACTGATAATTAAACTGAAGGTGCGCTCTCTGCTGCTGCGGGACTCTAAACACCGTCGAGCCGGGCTCTAGCGTTCCCCACGGTAGAAATCACATTTCCCCCTCGGGGCCGCCCCCGCTATATATATATATATATATATATATATATATATATATATATGTATGTATATGGCCCTGGACCACAAAACCAGTCTTAAGTCGCTGGGGTATATTTGTAGCAGTAGCCAAAAATACATTGTATGGGTCAAAATTATCGATTGTTCTTTTATGTCAAAAATCGTTAGGATATTAAGTAAAGATCATGTTCCATGAAGATATTTTGTAAATTTCTTACAATAAATATATCTCAACTTCATTTTTGATTAGTAATATGCATTGCTAAGAACTTCATTTGGACAACTTTAAAGGCGATTTTCTCAATATTTAGATTTTTTGCACCCTCAGATTCCAGATTTTCAAACCATACGTCAATGGAAAGCTTATTTATTCTGCTTTCAGATGATGTGTAAATCTCAATTCTCTTGAAAAATGTACACTTAAGACTGGTTTTATGGACCATGGTCATATACAGTGAGGAAAATAAGTATTTGAACACCCTGCTATTTTGCAAGTTCTCCCACTTAGAAATCATGGAGGGTCTGAAATTGTCATCGTAGGTGCATGTCCACTGTGAGAGACATAATCTAAAAAAAATCCAGAAATCACAATGTATGATTTTTAACTATTTATTTGTATGATACAGCTGCAAATAAGTATTTGAACACCTGAGAAAATCAATGTTAATATTTGGTACAGTAGCCTTTGTTTGCAATTACAGAGGTCAAACGTTTCCTGTAGTTTTCACCAGGTTTGCACACACTGCAGGAGGGATTTTGGCCCACTCCTCCACACAGATCTTCTCTAGATCAGTCAGGTTTCTGGCCTGTCGCTGAGAAACACGGAGTTTGAGCTCCTCCAAAGATTCTCTATTGGGTTTAGGTCTGGAGACTGGCTAGGCCACGCCAGAACCTTGATATGCTTCTTACAGAGCCACTCCTTGGTTATCCTGGCTGTGTGCTTGGTCATTGTCATGTTGGAAGACCCAGCCTCGACCCATCTTCAATGCTCTAACTGAGGGAAGGAGGTTGTTCCCCAAAATCACGCAATACATGGCCCCGGTCATCCTCTCCTTAATACAGTGCAGTCGCCCTGTCCCGTGTGCAAAAACACCCCCAAAGCATGATGCTACCACCCCATGCTTCACAGTAGGGATGGTGTTCTTGGGATGGTACTCATCATTCTTCTTCCTCCAAACACGTTTAGTGGAATTATGACCAAAAGTTCTATTTTGGTCTCATCTGACCACATGACTTTCTCCCATGACTCCTCTGGATCATCCAAATGGTCATTGGCAAACTTAAGTCGGGCCTGGACATGTGCTGGTTTAAGCAGGGGAACCTTCCGTGCCATGCATGATTTCAAACCATGGCGTCTTAGTGTATTACCAACAGTAACCTTGGAAGCGGTGGTCCCAGCTCTTTTCAGGTCATTGACCAGCTCCTCCCGTGTAGTTCTGGGCTGATTTCTCACCTTTCTTAGGATCATTGAGACCCCACGAGGTGAGATCTTGCATGGAGCCCCAGTCCGAGGGAGATTGACAGTCATGTTTAGCATCTTTCCCAAAAGACTCATGGCTGTATTAGATCAAAAGTGTGCTTCTACTAAATACTGAGCAAAGGGTCTGAATACTTAGGACCATGTGATATTACAGTTTTCTTTTTAATAAATCTGCAAAAATGTCAACAATTCTGTGTTTTTCTGTCAATATGGGGCGCTGTGTGTACATTAATGAGGAAAAAAAATGAACTTAAATGATTTTAGCAAATGGCTGCAATATAACAAAGAGTGAAAAATTTAAGAGGGTCTGAATACTTTCCGTACCCACTGTGTATATATATATATATATATATATATATATATATATATATATATATATGGCCCTGGACCACAAAACCAGTCTTAAGTCGCTGGGGTATATTTGTAGCAGTAGCCAAAAATACATTGTATGGGTCAAAATTATCGATTTATCTTTTATGTCAAAAATCGTTAGGATATTAAGTAAAGATCATGTTCCATGAAGATATTTTGTAAATTTCTTACAATAAATATATCTCAACTTCATTTTGATTAGTAATATGCATTGCTAAGAACTTCATTTGGACAACTTTAAAGGCGATTTTCTCAGTATTTAGATTTTTTGCACCCTCAGATTCCAGATTTTCAAACCATACGTCAATGGAAAGCTTATTTATTCTGCTTTCAGATGATGTGTAAATCTCAATTCTCTTGAAAAATTTACACTTAAGACTGGTTTTATGGACCATGGTCATATGTATATATATATATATATATATATATATATATATATACACACATATATATACACATACATACATACATACATACATACACACACAGGGTGCGATTTGTAGGGGTGGGTGGGTGTGGGGGATTTCCCCCCTCTGGTCTATGCATCCCTGGTTATTAATCACATTGATTTGCCATTATATAAAGGTGTTTTATTTTACATTTAGTCATTTAGCATATGCTTTTATTTTTATTCTATTTTGTTCATTTATTTGCATCGTCAAATGGGAAATATCGGTCTGGCTCTCAAATCGCTTTCAAAAAGATCTGATTACACCAGTAACAGTACTTTAATTATTTAGATTTAGATCACTCATTTGTTGTTACACTAACATACTGCTTCTTCTGAACCACTGACTTATCTTAAATGTACAGTAGGCAGCTCATCAGTGCCGTCACCACAGTCATCAGTTTTATCACACAATAAAATTAAAACTTATATATATATATATATATATATATATATATGGGTCATTCCTGTCATTTGGTAACATTTCAATTTGGAATAGGCTATACATTTTTTTCAACTACATATAGGCTAATTCATTTTCTAAATACCCCACATCATTAGGTACATATCAAAAATAAATAAATTCATATTTTCCCACCTCAGGCATTAAAATCCTTTTATTATTTTCAGTTTTTTTTCAGATTTAGACACCTTTTTTCCCTCAGCCCCGTAATGGACAAAATGGTATTGGTTTAAAAAGGATTTTACACAGAACTTGTAAAACAAACATCTACCTACTGCTTGTGTGTCCCTCATAACAATTTAATGATAACAAATGTAATATTTATCATAATTTTCACATTTTTATAGGACTGAAGCTAAAAATACACAAATTGTGTGTCTATGGAGTCTTTATTTTTGTAAAAAAATAAATAAAAATAAAAGTTTAATTTAGAAGTTTAACTAAAACCACAGTTTTATTGTTTTAGTCATTAACATATCAGATGGTAATCAGCAAGAAATGCTTTCATTTATAATTGTCTTCCCTATTTTTTCCCAAATATATTAATGTGACAAGGTGTGACGGGGTTGAAGACGGTAACACATTTGATGGGATAAATTGCCTTCAATTTTAATTTTTGGTTTTGTTTCTCTCTCATATTGTCCCCTTCTTTCTGGGTCAACATATCTGCATGGCCAACATTGTCTTTCTGCTGCAAATGTGGGTGCAATTTCTGATGCATGATGCTTGTCAAAGTTTAAGTGGACATGTTACATCAAAAATTCTATTTATTACAAAAATATGAATTGTCACGATTTTGGTAGTACATAGTTACTGAAACCATGACTATTTTATATATTTTTAATTAAAATTATTAATAAATTAAGCAAATAATTTAAGTTTACAATGCAAGAAATATATATATTTGTGACAGGGTTGAGCGCTACGGGGTTGTGGTTTTTCACTGAAAATGGCCACTGCTCCTCATGTAGTGTAGGAGAGTAGACCACATATGGCAGCAATAAAATAAGTACATTGTATATAGCCTACTTATGGATTAAAATAAAATGTTGAAAAATAATCTTAATTTTATGTGACGGGGTTGAGCTGTTAAGCTTGACAGTACCCTCCCTGACTATAATATGCCTTAAAAATATGAATGAAAAGTATGATAATACTAACCATTTTCTGCACCACTATTAAAGAGACCTGAACATTTCTGGTAAATTATGTCACATATGTGTGGAGTCTAAATTATTATGGGCATAGAATGGTTAGTATGACGGGGTTGAGTTTAGACTGTTTTATAAAATCTTTTTTAAAAAAAGCTTTTTTTTTTTTTAGAAAAATATTTTTCACAAGAAAGGAACACAAATAAAGGCTTACATTATTGCCAAAAATCATAGAAACTATGCACATTTTATTAATAATGTTCTAAGTACAAACTCATGACAAAATGCTTGGGATAGATATATTAGGTAGGTAGATAGATAGATAGATAGACATACACTGTAGATAAATAAAGGTAGAGTACATTCATAAATGAATGAATGGACGTGTCAGAAGAATACAGCATTGTCCAGCATCTGTGTTAGTGATTTTGGCGACAGAAAAGATGAGATTTAAAGAATTGTCACTCACTATCACAGTCTTTCTCATCTGTACCATTCAGACAGTCCTTGATACCATCACATTTCCGCGTCAAAGGCACACACTTCGTGTCACCACAGCTGAACTGATCGGGTCTGCAGGTTTTGACAGCTGATCAAAGCAAAAATAATACAAAACATTTCGGACAGGCTATCATGTCTCGAAAAAGTCCATTTAAAGAGCGGCTCACTGTATCTTTTCTGCTAAAATGGCCCAGCAACTAAACAGCCGTTTTCATAAAATCATTTACACTGGGTCCGTGTACCTATAATTTAAATAAAGAAACGGAAGTACGATAATCATCAGTCAATCAATCAGAAGAAACGGGCATTTCTATTGACGCAGTTATTTTTAATTCTTTATCTCAATTGTCACATAGCTTAATCTGACAAAAACTTTTTTCTTGCAGTTCTAGGCCTATATCGCGCTGTTTTTTTCCTTAGAATGGTGAGTTTATGTCTCACAGAAAAGGTCCTCATTGCGAGATTGTGAGTAAAAAAGCATTGTGAGATTTTTATTTTTTATTCGACGGCGGAACCATGCGTTTCAGTGCCATCCACACATGCAAATCTATAGCCAGAATGCCCACCAGACCTGACAGCAACCTGGCATTTACAAAAGATAACTGATGATCGTTAAAAACTGTTGTTTACTCACATGTTTGAACAGAACAGGATAAAGTAACTGCCAGTAAGAACATAAATGAGATCTCCATATCTGTTAAAACAGGTGGACTCAACTCATCTGACACTGCTGGTAAATATTCAATTTGTCTGGTTTAGGCTCCACCCACCCCGCCCACCTAAAAACATCCACAGGCATTCTGCAATATTCTGCAACAGGAGAGAGGAGGGGGAAAATAACACTAATTATAATTTGCTTATCTGATCAAAGCCAGTGCAAATGAGATGAACCTTACCAACTTTGGCTAATCAACGTAAATAAAAATATTAATATATTTTGTTGGGAACTGAGGTCAACATTTCCTCTAATTTAGGCAATATTACAGTCTATTAGGCTCTACACAAAAAAAAAAAAAAAAAAAAAGGGGAAAAAAAGGAAAAAGAAAAGCCACTTTCAAATAAAATAAACTTGTTAGGAAACCCTAGACTTGCAAAGTTAGGACATTTACAAACTTTTGTTGGTTCACTGACAAACAATTCAGTGTTTGCTTTTCTGGATGCACTACGATCCTTTGCGAGTAAGTGGACAACAAACAGAGCAATTCCTCAATGTGACATTCATCAAAAAAAAAAAAAAAAAAGCTGTTGTGGTCAAAGTCTGAGACCACACTGAAAATCTGGAATTCACATTTACACCCATGCCAGATAATGTTACTAATGTGCCTAAAATGTAGCACAGTCCTGAACCAACATGAATCACATAGAAAACAAATTGCGCAAAGGCTTAAAGGAATAGCTTACCCAAAATTTAAATTTTGCTTAAGATTTACCCTCAAGGCCATCCAAGATTTTATTTCTTTTCTGCTTCTATTACAGCAAAAAGCTGCACGTTTTGTAAGAAACAAATCCATCAAGACGTTAAACCATCACTTCTTACCAAAGTCCAGAATCCATAATATTGATTTTTCCAGGGAAAAAGTAATCTTGTTTGAATGAGGAGAAATATGCATAGATTTGGGCACTGTTAACAAGTAAAGAGAGTCCAAAACAGCTCTAAACAAATATGTGAGTACAGACATTGACCTTTTTAGAAGTACAGGTGCATCTCAATAAATTAGAATGTCGTGGAAAAGTTCATTTATTTCAGTAATTCAACTCAAATTGTGAAACTCGTGTATTAAATAAATTCAATGCACACAGACTGAAGTAGTTTAAGTCTTTGGTTCTTTTAATTGTGATGATTTTGGCTCACATTTAACAAAAACCCACCAATTCACTATCTCAACAAATCAGAATATGGTGACATGCCAATCAGCTAATCAACTCAAAACACCTGCAAAGGTTTCCTGAACCTTCAAAACGGTCTCTCAGTTTGGTTCACTAGGCTACACAATCATGGGGAAGACTGCTGATCTGACAGTTCTCCAGAAGACAATCATTGGCACCCTTCACAAGGAGGGTAAGCCACAAACATTCATTGCCAAAGAAGCTGGCTGTTCACAGAGTGCTGTATCCAAGCATGTTAACAGAAAGTTGAGTGGAAGGAAAAAGTGTGGAAGAAAAAGATGCACAACCAACCGAGAGAACCGCAGCCTTATGAGGATTGTCAAGCAAAATCCATTCGAGAATTTGGGTGAACTTCACAAGGAATGGACTGAGGCTGGGGTCAAGGCATCACACACAGATGTGTCAAGAAATTTGGCTACAGTTGTCGTATTCTTCTTGTTAAGCCACTCCTGAACCACAGACAACGTCAGAGGCGTCTTACCTGGGCTAAGGAGAAGAACTGGACTGTTGCCCAGTGGTCCAAAGTCCTCTTTTCAGATGAGAGCAAGTTTTGTATTTCATTTGGAAACCAAGGTCCTAGAGTCTGGAGGAAGGGTGGAGAAGCTCATAGCCCAAGTTGCTTGAAGTCCAGTGTTAAGTCTGTGATGATTTGGGGTGCAATGTCATCTGCTGGTGTTGGTCCATTGTGTTTTTTGAAAACTAGTCACTGCACCCGTTTACCAAGAAATTTTGGAGCACTTCATGCTTCCTTCTGCTGACCAGCTTTTTAAAGATGCTGATTTCATTTTCCAGCAGGATTTGGCACCTGCCCACACTGCCAAAAGCACCAAAAGTTGGTTAAATGACCATGGTGTTGGTGTGCTTGACTGGCCAGCAAACTCACCAGACCTGAACCCCATAGAGAATCTATGGGGTATTGTCAAAAGGAAGATGAGAAACAAGAGACCAAAAAATGCAGATGAGCTGAAGGCCACTGTCAAAGAAACCTGGGCTTCCATACCACCTCAGCAGTGCCACAAACTGATCACCTCCATGCCACGCCGAATTGAGGCAGTAATTAAAGCGAAAGGAGCACCTACCAAGTATTGAGTACATATACAGTAAATGAAGATACTTTCCAGAAGGCCAACAATTCACTAAAAATGTTTTTTTATTGGTCTTATGAAGTATTCTAATTTGTTGAGATAGTGAATTGGTGGGTTTTTGTTAAATGTGAGCCAAAATCATCACAATTAAAAGAACCAAAGACTTAAACTACTTCAGTCTGTGTGCACTGAATTCATTTAATACACGAGTTTCACAATTTGAGTTGAATTACTGAAATAAATTAACTTATCCACGACATTCTAATTTATTGAGATGCACCTGTATGAACTACCAGAATGATTTTGAAACTGAAAAAAAAAACCTTACAGTTGCTTTAATCTTTTGATTTTGCATTGCACAATATTGTCTCGTGAAATTTGTCTCAAATCAGTAATGTATATTCTTTATTAGACACCTAAATGGATCAGTATTTTATCATGAACATTATTAATCTCTACTCAAACAGAAGTTTCAACTTGTGTGCATAAATAAATATATATATACACATACATATGAAGCAGTGTATTTCTGAGATGCCTTTATTGTGCATTTTGAAAATCCAGTGACACTGACACAGTACAGAATCCTACACCCTATTCTCCCCCATTTCTCCTGACAGGAAGTCTATAAGGAGGAAGTACCTTAATCCCCTTTGCAATCTTAATTTTAACAGAGATCAAGAGAAAAACGGAAAGAGAAATAACTGGCTGCGTTTTCCACAAACAACATGCATTCTGGGGTCTTGGGGGGGCAAAGGGGTGACGTTCACACGGCTAAAAACAATAAGAGGACATTGAAGCATGATCCGCTCTTACTGGTCCACTGTGAGTCAGTCTGTCAGATATCTGTCAATCTTATGTCATGTCCTTGACAAAAATCATAAAAACAAATACACAAAGAAACAAACTCTTTAATACTTTAACTGTCTTGCTATACATAAAAGGAGATCGTCTGCTTAAATATGCAAATGTAAGGACTTTCTTCTGCAATTTATAGTGTAATTTTCTGATTTAATCATTTTTGTATACATGTCCTCCCTCTAAAAATGTGCTGTTCTAGAGTAAAACTAGGCCCCTCAGAAACAGGCGCCTGTCGAATCTGATGTAAAATGACGTGTCTGCAGCAGAAGTGAGCGAGAGTCGTGATTGGTCCTGAAGAAGGTTTAATCTTCGTCACTGCCACTAGCCGAATGCTCCTATACAAAAACATCAGAAAATTTTTTTGCATAAGTGAGCGACAACATGAGGGTGAATAACACCACCCTGCATTATATTTGCTGAATGAAATCCAATACTTGCTTCTTACTAATTTTGGGGTGCTGACTGATTCCAAAAATACTGCCCGTTTTGCTCTAGCATGTCAGTTTCTCACAAAATGTGTGGTTTTCACAGCATTTTTGCTTTTGTCGTCTTGCATTACCACTTAATCAGCAGAAAAACATTCCTATCTTGTATGAATGATGCTGAAGACATTATTTAATGCCTAAACCTGATTTCCACTTCATTGAGAATTATACATTTAAAAAAAAAAAAAAAAACTTTTGACATTTGACTGCTGCTGTTATTTTGAAAAGTGTATTAAAGCTGATAGATACATAATTTGGGGTTGTATTTTCTGAAAAACATGGAAGTTTCTTCGTATCAAATTATGTAATATTAGGGATTTTAATTTAATTTTTTTGCAAATTACCACTTTTTTTCTTCAAGATGTAGGACAATGCAATTAACCATTTTCTTTTTTGGTGTACTTTTCCTTTAAGTTCCACATTAATTGTTCATAAGTACCTCTTCCTGGTCCTCCTCACTATCGTCGTCACTAACAACAGGTTTAGGGCGCCAGTTGCGTCCGGTTCGGCGTCTTCCCTTTCCTCTCTCCACCTTTTCCTTTCGACTCAGCTTTATCTTCACCTTCACCGAACGAGCTAAAACACATGCACACAAATACATGTTAATCATGGACTCCATCTTAATTGGAGTTGTACATGCCAGATACTCTGCTCAGATAAAAGTTGCATTTTACAAAATGTTTTAATTATGGTGTCAGTATCTTCATCAGTACTCACATTCAGACTCCGATTCCTCATCTACCTCATCCTCTTCCTCCTCACTCTCTTCTCCCTCGCTCTCTTCCTCTTTCTCAATCTTCTGCCGCACGCTGGTGAACACAGACTGCAGCACAATGGAGTCCTCGTAGATCTGAAATATGAGATCACCATCTCATTTGAACCAGCCAAATGAAGTATGACTCCAACAAGCTACCAGTGCGATTACAGTTAACTAAAACTATTAAAACATTATTTGTACTTGGAACTTTTTTTTTTTTATGGAAAATATAAAAACTTTTAAAAATTTATTTTATTTCATTTAGTTATCAAGGCAACATTCATTTCATTATTCATTTAGTTTAAGCTGAAGTACTAAAATAAGTACAACTGAAATAAAAGCGACATTTAAAAAAAAAAAAATTACTAAACTTTACTAAAACAGAAAATTATATATATATATATATATATATATATATATATATATATATATATATATATATATATATATATATATATATATATATATATATATTTTTTTACAAATTAACAATATGAATATAATATTAATAAAACAAATCTTACCAGTGATCCCTCCAGGTTGAAGGTTTGAGCGTTCTGACAGAGAAGCATGACGTCTTTCTCCAGGTCATTCAGAGTGCGGTACTTATGACTCCTAATACGTTCCTGTACAGAACAGAGAACATAATTCAACTCTTTACATCATTATTTACTAATATACTTGAAAATATCAGGTAATTGTAATAACTAAGGAAATTTAAGAGTTGCGAACTGTAATCAGAGTAAAAACTATTCATAAAAAGGGCTCCCAAACAGCCCCAAATTACACCCTAAAATATGATAATAGCTCCAAGTTACCCCTTAAATGGTATTATTATTATCAGTGTGCAGATTTAGTGTTTATCAATGGGTGTTTGTGCACCAGCCAAAGAATTTACAAATCAATCAAACCTTGATCTTCCTGAAGTCCACAGGTTTGCGTATGAGTTCGTAATATTCTGGCAGCTCTTTACGAGACGGCAGTTGAATAAACACCTCGCTCAGTTGTCTTCCATTGCTGATATGAAATACAGCGACAAAAAGAAAAGAGCTTAGAAAAACAAGTATGACTCCCAAATGTTTAGCTAATCTATTAAATAAAGCATAAAATATTACTATAAACCTGTGACCATTTTGGTAAGACTGTGTTTGTCTAGCCCTTGTATTATGTTAAAAATCTGTGTACGATTGTTATGGTGTTGGTCAAATGAACCCAAAATGGATTCAATTCACCAATTCATCACATTATGAAAAAAGAAAAGAAAAAAGACAATCTGGTAAAAACAGTAAATCTTTAACACTAATAGTTGTCTAATTACAAAAACAAACAAAAAAAACTTTCTACATGTACTGAGTTAGATTAGCAGAGACTTGTCACGGCACTTTTATTGCACATTATTGCTCTTTTGTTGGTTTTGATTGCTTCTATTGTCCGCATTTGTAAATGACTAAATGTAAATTTAAAACACATTTCACCATTTTAAACAGAGTAAGTGTAGAAAAACACTTTCCTTGAATATCAGTACAGCATGGTGTTTGCAACACCAAAATCATGGGTTTGACTCCCAGTTAACATGCATGAACTAACAAAACAGTATGTCTTCAATACAGTGTATATTTCTACAGATAAAATCATCTGGCAAAATGCGTGAATGTAAATACCCTTAGAGGTACCTGAGAAATGGACAATTTTTTTTTGGTTCTGTGCACCAGCCTTTAACAGTGAAGTATATGGGTCAAACTGACCCGCAGACATCATATTCCTAATAGACATTTTGTATGCTAATTCCAAAACACATTCGATTGTTGAAGCTTTAAATGCATGTTCATGATCCTAAATGAGAGAAATGAACCAAAATGCCAAGAAAAAAAAATTCATAGGTTAACCAGCATTTCCAACCACTCAAAAATCAACGTAGGTCAAATTGGCCTGCAATATATTATAAGGGCTAGAGAAGATTAATTAAGTGACTAACCCATCCTTGTATTTGATTACTGCATCCACAGTCTTCTTCATCTTCTTGGTGAGTGTGGGAGGGTTAGGAGAGAGCTTTTCAGCAGGAGGACGACCTCGTTTCTTTTGCTTCTTACTATCGTCATCTTTATCTCTGCTCCGCCCACTGGAGCTGGGCGTGGCCGGGCCTGGAAGGTCAAGGTCACGGTCGCGCTTCCTTTTCCGGGTCGTTTTCTTGTAGCGCACCTCTTCTTCAATCTCATCAAGGGTGCCTTCCTCAATGGCCTGAGAAGCAGTAAAATATGTCAATACGCCTTGCTTTTCATAACCAAATGTTCAATACAATGCTGTTGTGATTCCTCATTCACCTTCAGCCATTGTTTCTCTGTGAGGGAGTCGCTGTAGTCCACTTCTTTTCTTTGACGGGAGCCACGGCCGAACATCTTCTCTTCTTCTTCTTCGCAGGTGAGCCTTTCCACCTCTGCATCATCCTTCATGATCCAGGTGGGCAGCTCATCCTCCTCCATCAGCCGGGGCTTGCGTTTAGGGTTACGAGCCTCTTCACGACGGCGGTCGAGATCCATGCGCTGGTCGAAAGGAAAAGGAAAATTAGGAGTCAAACAAAACAGAGTATCAATTTAATGAAAGTTAAACAAGTAGGGCTGCTAACCATGAAGTGATCGAACTCTTCCTCGCTTCTAGCGATCATCTGATTAACGGTCTCATCATCTGGCACTTCATCTTCCTCCTGAGATACGAGTGAAAATAAAAGAGAGAGCAAATGTTTACTTTGGACAACGGAGGCTGTTGACAGGACACGGAAATTGTCCATCATAAACGGGTGTCTGTACCTCATCCTGCTCTTCGTGCTCCAGGATGGCCTGCAGGAAAGCTCTGCGCTCGTGGCTGGACGACTTCTGGTCAAACATACCGGCCTGGATGACCTTCTGGTCCACGTTCAGCTTGTATTTGGCAGCGGCCAGGATCTTTTCCTCCACGCTGTTCACGGTGCACAGACGCAGCACACGCACCTCGTTCTGCTGCCCGATACGATGGGCGCGATCCTGGGCCTGTAGATCCTAGGAGAGACAAGAAAGACAAGAATATTGTGAAAAAATAAAACCAACAAGAGACAAATCAATAAGAATCATGACAGTCACAGAGAAAAAACCCACTGCTTAATTTCTTCACTAATGATTCTATTATATACCTTATATAAGCTCTAACTATCCTGTCTACAATATAGTGAGTGGGATTTGTGAACAATAAGCTACTACAAGTACTTTTATCACATCAAGAGTTTCCCCTATTGTTAAACACTATATTTAAAGGGACAGTATTGTACCTGGTGAGGGTTCCAGTCGCTGTCAAAGATGATAACAGTGTCAGCAGACTGCAGGTTCAGCCCCAGACCTCCTGCTCTGGTACTCAGCAAGAAGATAAAGTAGTTAAAGGATGGATCATTAAAGTTCTTCAGCAATGTGCCACGATCCTCAGCCTTAGTGGTTCCTACAAAGACAAAAGAATGATGTTAGCGAGATTAAACTGTCAGTGATTCATAGGTTTGAATGAATTATTTAGCCAAGACTTTTCAAATAAAAACAAACAGCAGAGAAAGTCATAGAGTCGTTTTTCCCAGGACATGAAAAAATATCTTCCTAAAAATTTTGATTCTGTGTGAACCTGGTTGAAGCGACTCACCGTCCAAGCGCAGGTATTTGAAGTTGCGGTAGGCAAAGTAGTCCTCCATGATGGTCATGAGCGTGGTCATCTGACAAAAGAGTAGCACTTTGTGGTTGGTGGCGCGGAGCTTCGGCAGGATGCGGTCCAGCAGCTCAAACTTACCGGAGGCACGGTACAAATCAGGTCTACAAAGAGACGATACAGTACATGATAAATCACAGAGAAAACCAACGAGAATGAGAGGTTTCAAAATTTTTGTGTTCTACGCACCCCTGAACAATGCCTCCAGTGAAGCCCAAGTGCTCAGAGAAAGATTCCTGCAAAACAGACCGCAAAAATACGTCAATCAAGGTGCCATAAACCTAGCAGATTAATGCACAGAATATAAATGACCTTTTATGAGGACTATGTGAAACAAAGGATCACCTCAATGTGCTGGAACATGTAAGGGTGGTTGCAAATCTTCCTCAACTGCATAATAGTGTTCATCAGAGTCTTAGTGCCACCTTTACCCTGTAACAAACATGAAGATATTATATTAGATGCATTCAGAAACACACACACACACACTGAATGCACTCACACATTCTTCAATCTCAATCTTGTCTCCTCACCTTCTTGTCTTTCTCAGAGCCATCAGTGAGCAGCACTCCTTTAGCCTGCATGTGTCTGTATAGCACTCTCTGTAGAGCCGACATGTCGCACTTGATCACATATTCCACCTGATCACAAGAAAACAGAGATGGACAGATTTACATTTCAAATGTAAAAAATAGCATATGAAAAAGTGTGATGTAATTTCTGCAGCAAACATGGCAATCAGTTTTTTTTCTCAACAAATCAGTTCATAACGGACTCGGACAAAGTCTCTATGTGGCAATTCACATATATCAAAATGTTTTACTAAAATGACAATACTGTTTAAAGGTTTGGGGTCAATCAGTTTTTATTAGACTTCAACATTGTTACACAAAAACTTTGAATTTCATATTTAAAGAATATTGAAAAAATAAAAAGTATCCCTCTTTCCACAAGAATATTATGCAGCACAAATGTTTTTAACACTAATGTTTCTTGAACAGCAAATCATCATAATAATTATTTCTGCAGGATCAAACATGTTCAAAATGTTTAATAATTGTAATAATATTTCACAATATTACTGTTTTAAATGTATTGTGATCAAATAAATGCAGCCCAAGCTTCTGAACAGTTGAGCATGTAGATAAATATTGTAGTTTATTACTATGTATTTTTTATTGTTGCATATAAACAATGGTTACATGTTCTTTATTGTTAATTAAAACTGTGGAAAATATGCACTGAATATTTTTACCTTTTTTTTTATTATTGTATTTATTAAATAGTACTACTTGATACTTCCTTAGATTGAAGAGGGAGCAAAAGTAAAATAATAAAAAAATAATAATAATCACCCTTTAAGCTATGTCACAACAAACACACAAACTGAAATGCACATTAAATATTGAAAAGCATGAACTTTTTTTTTTTGGCTGACCAGTTTCAAGCATAAAACAAACCTTCTCGGGCAGTTGGGCCTCCACTTCTTTCTTGAGTCTCCTGAGCAGGAAGGGGCGGAGCACTTTGTGCAGACGACGGATGATCAGAATGGTCTCTTCTTCGTTCAGGTCCACCTTTAGAACACAACAGGAAGTAGTTTAAACATTGTACGTTTATAGAGCTAGATGACACAAACACAGAATTTCAACTTATTGTATCCTGTCTAAATGTACTAGAATACCTACTAAATGTTTTCATACCTTCTCTCCGGTCATGGCGAACGGAGCGTTGAACCACTGCTCGAAGGTGCTGCAGCTCTTGAAGATGGTGGGCAGCAGGAAGTTGAGCAGCGCCCACAGTTCGGGCAGCTTGTTCTGCAGGGGCGTTCCGGTGAGCAGCACACGCCGGGGTGCCAGGTAGTGTGTGTTCAACACCTGAGTCAGTTTGCAGTGGTGATTCTTCATACGGTGACCTTCATCCACTATCATGTACTTCCAACGAAGCTGAAAGAGAGAGGAGCATTGTACGACCAAAGTGCTGTACAATAATTACAAAACAAGTACACAAAAAAAAAATAAAAATAAAATAAAATCGACATCCAATCAAAGACAATAGAAACCGGATAAAAATTACATGTTAAAAGCAGAGACAAACAAATGAGTTTTGAGACTGGATTTAAGGGTGGAGTAAGTCTGTCAGATAAGATAGTGCTAGATTATTTAATTATTAATAATTATATAATTATTATTTATTTATTTTAATTTCAAGCCGTTGTCAATTTCCACACCCAGATTCCACACTTGAGAAGAAATAGCACAATTTAAGCACTCAAGATTAAGCTTGTTTTGTGTTCTAGTTTCAGAGGGGCCAAAAACAATAACTTCCGATTTATCTGAATTCAGAAAAAGGACATTTTTGAAAGCCATGATTAGATGTCATCCAGACACGCTGATAAGCTATTCAGAGCACGCTTATTTTTCGTGGTCACAGGCAGATAGATTTGCATATCATCAGCGTAACAATAGAAAGAAACATTGCGTTTCCCATGGATGGACCCCAATGTAAGTAGATAGAGAGAAAAGAGAGTAGGTGCTAGCACAGATCCCTGAGGAACATCACAGGTTATATTGCCTAAAGAGGAAGTGAAGTTTCCTATTCTAACTGAAAAAGTTTGGTTTGTTAGGAAAGATTTAAACCAATTTAAAACCGTCCCCCCCAGACCCCCTAAGACTCCAGGCGAGAGATGAGAATTTCATGATCAACAGTCAAAAAGCTTGTTAAAAAAAATAAACAACATGTCAGATGATGATAGTTCGACAATTGACAGGTTCAGAAGCATATCGTCTTTGGTTTAATGCTCAAAATGTATGTTTTTGCAAATCATCTCATTATAACAAAATAAGTGTAGACACGACGTAAATAAGAGATTCATTGTGCAATGTAAAGAGCTTCACTGATTATAACAGAACTTTGTGAGATCACAGTGAACTAAGACTGACAGATTTTTAGTGACTATAAAGGGAGTGCTCTTTGCATGCTTTCTAGGATATATATAATCCATTCAGAATTTGTATAAAACTTTAGTTTTTTCCTGCTGTTAAGAGGACCAGCAGACACATACACGCTGCAAAGTTTGGGGAATCACATCCACACATAAATGCGGAATTCACTCAAAATTGCAATAACTGACACTGCGTGATAATTAAGGTGATAACTAAAGCAATAATGTGTGTAAAAATAGATGTGCATTAAGACTAGAGAAGCCTCACTAATTTTAGAGGCACACTCAGTAATTTAATTCTGCAACCAGGCCTGGGCAGGTTTGTACCTTAGCCAGCACTTGCTTGTCTTTGATGATGTACTCGTAAGTGGTGACCAGCACGTTGAACTTGCCGCTGCGCAAAATTGGAACAAAAGCACGGCGAGCAGCAGGAGAGCCCTGAGATGAAAACAAGCAAAGAAAATTAATTATTAATCCTGTAATATCCTTCACTTACTTGCTTCAGTGACAGTTGTATTTTCTATTACTTAGCATTAGTTTAGGGAAAACTGTAGAATTTGCTGAAAATTGTTTTATGACATAATTTCAATACATTGTTTACTGCATTAATGAATCAAGTAATCACCTTATAAGAAACTTTCACCACAGATGGAGCCCACTTATCAAACTCGTACACCCAGTTTGACAGTGTCCTGTTAGGAAAACAAATCATCATAAATACATAACACAGTAATTATATGTTGAAATATTACCAAATGTAATATATCAATAATACAAAATGAAAAAAATTATAATAAGTTACAGGCAGACATACAAACAACATTTCTACACTGTAGAGTAGGGCTGCATAATATGTATCCAAATAAAATCAATAAAAATTGCAATATGTCTTAGAGCGGGTATCAAATCATGAAAGCTGTGACTGAAATAAGCATTGTGGGTTTCAGAGTGAAGTACAGCAGTGTTCATCTGCACCCTTGAAGCTCATGATGCAGTAAATTAAATTAATACGACAGTATCACTCGCTTGACAGTAAATTAATGAAGACATTCTGAAAAAAACATATGAGCTGCACGTGTAAATAAACAATCTACTGCAATAAAAATTTGATAATTTAATTTTTTAAATAATAATTTTAAAGATGTACTATAATTTTCTATATACTCACCTTTTTCCCTTTTTTACAGCATAATAGTAGTGTTACAATACATTTCCTAACACTTTTTCTTTTATTTAGAATAATCAAAAACTTTAGTATTTTTCTCATATTGAATGTGTCAAAATCAGTGGAAATATGGCCTTTGTAGAAAATTGTGTTTTACTTTTGGTTACTGAAATAGGTTTGAGTTGGTTCTTGTTTAGAGTATACCTTAAATGTAAACAAACATTTTCAGCCCTATGAGGACGATTCACAAAAATTTTATTTTATATACAAATATACTCACTGACAAAACCACCCCAATCATTGTAGAATGATTCTTTCCAAATATAGCTATTTAAGTCATCTGATAAAAACTTCTGTATTTTTCATATTGTAATGTATAAATCCCACAATGTCAGTTTTTCCAGTATGGTGCAGCTCTAGAGTAGAGAGAGTGAAAAGTGACTCACGAGAGGGGGACGATGATGAGGAAGGGTCCGTTGAGGCGTTTGTACTCCATGAGGTAGGTGATGAGTGCAATGGTCTGGATGGTTTTTCCCAAACCCATTTCATCAGCCAGAATGCCATTTAAGTTGTTATTATACAGAGACACCAGCCACTCCAGACCTTTGATCTGCAGACGAGACAGATGCAATAACAGCATGCCATTTAACAAATCTGATCAGTTCACTAAAGATTTTGAGGTGTATTTGCAGTTTGTTTGGTATATACCTGGTACTGTTTGAGCTGCCCATTTATTAACAGGCTTGACTGTCTGTCCACCTTCTCTGTGACTTGGTGAGCCACGGCATAGTACGACTGCAGGCCTCTAACGAATGCTGCATTACCATATTCATCATCAACATCCTGCTTTGCATGCCTGTTTAACACATCATGGATATTACCATAACAGAATAGAATTCCAAAAGGAGCATGGGACAGAACAACATAATCCCATCTGGATGTAGTAAAAAAAAAGCACAGCTCTAAACCGGTAACGTACTCAATGATGTGACGGGCGTCCACCTCAGACACATCCTCACTGTCTGGATCTGAAATAATCTTCTTCTCCTCTGTTGGGGCCTGAGACGACTGAGGCTGCTCCTCGTCCTCCTCCTTTACAAACGAAAAATACATTAGTACATTAATACAATGAAACTGAAAGATCTTGACATATTCAATCAATCAATTATGGTTATGGAGGTTATGAAATGTATAAATGCAAAACCACCAGACAACCACATAAAAATAAACAATTACAGGTTATGACATGTATAAATGTAAAACTACTAGACAAGCCCATTAATAGTAGTTTTTCAAATATTGTAATATATAATTAATTTGTGATTATAAATAAAATGAATTAAATGTAAGTTATGAAATGTAAAACTACTAGACAATTTTGTAATTACATATAAAATATTTGATGGGATTATAAATAAATTTAATAGAATGTTGTAAATATAAAATTCATATACTATATGGTTCAATTTAGGGATGCACGATATATCGGCCACCATATCAGTATCGGCTGATAAATGTTCATTTTTCTGTTATCGCTATCGAACCGATAAGCAAATTTGGCCGATATATTAAAGCCGATAAATAAGGCATCATTTCCTGCAGAGGCACTTCAGATGCACACTGTTCGCCATGATGGTTTTTAATTGCTTGAAATATTATTGGAATCACTTCGAAAAGGAAAATACAGTGAAGTGCAACAAGTACAGGGCAAATCTGTCATTATAATGAGAATATTATGTAAGGAATAATTGACAACGGGCCATTGAATTATTAGAAAAATAATGCACACCCGAGGTGGTGATGCAGCCACGACACGAAGCGGGTTAGCACGTAACTGAGTCCACTTGTGCATTTGTGTCTTTTTGTACATATATAGGGTAAGTTGTAATATTATGTTTATGTTGTATAAATAGCTGATTAATCTCATATACGATTAGTTTGCTTGAGTTAAATAAGCTGCCAGCAAGCTTCAGTTTACCAGTGTTCATTCAGCTCTTCATTTTCAGCGCACGCAGCTCGAACAGCAATGCACAACATTAATAACAATGATTGGGACTGTCATATATATAATATCATAATGACAACACTATTATAATAAAACGTTGTGAATTCTTTGGCTTAATTTGTCGTGTTTCGGCGCGTTGTTGCAGGAAGAGCCAAGAGCGTGTCACATCTTATTAGCGCATAACTTAGTTCAAGATCACTTGCGCATTTAAGTCTTTTTGTGCATATGTAACTTATAATATTATGTTTATGTTGTATAAATAAGCGCTTCAGTTTACCGGTGTTCATTCAGCAGCGCTAAAACTGCATGCTGCCATTTAAAACAGTGGTATTAATTTAACATACTTTTTCAAAATCATTGATATAAGAATAATAACCACCACTTATTTTTATCTTATTATTTTCATCAATAATATGGTTTAATTAAAATAATTTAATTGTCAGTGCAGAGGCTATTCAGTTTAATTTATCCATGGCACATGATTTATTTATTTTTTTTACATGCAATGTTAAGTAATGTTGTCCAGTGACATGTTTGCATTATTTAAGCCTCGTTTTATTTTTTTGTAAGGCTGCTTTATGTCTGATTTATGTTGAAGTGTTTAATGGTGAGACTTTTTTGTTATCAGACTCTCAAAAATTATAAAAAAAATTGGATTTAGATTTATCGGCCAACATATCAGTTATCGGCTTTCATGTATAAAGAATTATCGGTATCTGCCCAAAATTTTCATATCGGTGCATCCCTAGTTCAATTAACACATTTTACATCTTTATGTGGGCGTAACGTCAAATCATGAATGGTTAAAATAGCTTTTTAGTATCAGTCTACTGTATTGGACACTGTATTGGTGCATAAAGACTAGAGTCCGACTGATACGGGTTTTTTGGGGCCGATAATAATATTGAGTAAAAAAAAAAAAAAAAAAAAAGTCTGATATAGATATATTGCCCAATATTCTTTGTGTGTATATTATAGTACAGTACCAGTCAAAAGTTTGGATACACTTCCCAATCATGTGTCCAAACTTTTGACTGGTACTGTATATAGAATACAGTATATACATAAACAGAATATATTATATACATAAACATTTTTAGCAATGATAACTCAAACACGTAGTAATCAAACACTTATAATGATGTGACAAACATAGGCCTATGTAATAGAGGTAGGGTATTTAACAATTCAACAAACTTTATTATCCAAAATGAGTCTGACATCATTGCACTTAACAGTAAACTTCACTTCACTTATTATAAATAACTTTAAAACACAAATAGAACAATAAATATATAACTTGAATTAAGAAAATAAACAAGGTAACTGTGTAGGGCTGCCAATCCAACAGGGGCAGGTTTATGTAGGAAGCACAACTTTTCCAAATGTAAACATCGAAAATTAATAAATAATAATGAATAATATTTTTATCACAAATTCTGTGCTGTGTATTTTCTGGTAATCAAATGAACACGCAGAACATGAGGATTCGTATTTAAATAGTCTTTTTACAGTTTAATATTCACAGACACTATATCGTGATTTGATTTAAGTATACTGACCTGTTCTTTTACTTATCAAAAATATGACGGATTCTGTGAAATTCTGCGTTATACAGTAAATTCCGTTTTTATGACTGGATTCCGTGCTTCCGTCTGTGTTTTCTACATCACGGAAATCATAAGGCCCTACTAATGTAGCAAACTAGTATGATAAGCTAAATTGTGCGAGTAAAAGACAGGGACATTTATTTACTTTATAGCATTGCGTCTCGCCAACTATGTGATAACGTAGCGTTAAATCACCATTCAACAGACTCAAGCCACCACCGCGCTGCTGTCTATTGGACTGCAGAAAGATACTAACTTTTCAATCTGCTTCGTTACTGACTATACTGACAAACTCTGCTGACTTAGGATATGTGATGTGACCGATGAGATAAGCATGAGTTCTGGGACGCGGCACGGCTGGTATAAACAAGCACTGACTGAGTGGCCGTGGAGCTGTAATGCGCCACAGACGCGTGCAGTGATGTGCAGATCAGCTCTAATGTCTGCTGTTAAAAATGAACCATCCATTCAGCATATCATCATGCAAAACTAAGAATTAGAATCATTGTAATGTGAGGATCTAATATAGGTGCAGGTGGGTGACGGGCGGATAATTTGAAGCAGCGGACTCGGGTGAAGTTTGAGCTCATCCGTGCATCTCTACAGTGACCTGGGTCGCCAGTAGCAAACTATGCTGGACAAACTAAGTAATTTCACCATTTAGAAGCATTTTATCTGCATTGTTTGTTCTGCAAAAAAAATGTTCGTATGAGCGGCATATTCGCCGATACCCATATATCTGTGACGGGCTCATATCGGCCGATAAAATCGGCTCTAATAAAGACAAACATTTATTATCTGTATCAGGTCATGAAAGCAGTAATCGCATGATAAACTAGCCATTAATCTTATTTTGATGATGCCTACATTCTGACATCAAGGCCGTGAACACACAAACAGGAGAGTTTCTCTTTAAGTGCATGTAAAGCCCTTGCTCAAGAGACACTGAACAGAAATACAGATATGAGAGCTGGAGAACAGCCATACCTCTTCCTCCTCCGAGCCACTGTCTTCACTATCAGACCGCGGGGCCACCTCGTACCTACAGAAAATGAACAATATAGCACTCAGACACTTTCAAACCTGCTGCTTTAGTTCATGTAAATAATAAATACAGCATTTTAAGTTTTTATGGTGTGCTTCTCCGACCCTTTTAAGTAGTAGATACTCAAGTACTGAGAAAAAAACATTCTGAAAGAACGAGATCCCTAAAGGGTGTCTCACTCACCCAGGATTCATCTCCAGCCAGGTATCCAGTTGTCCAGCTTTAGGAGCGTCCATGCCGGTGAGGATCTTCCCACTGTCCACGTGAATCACCTTCACCGGTAGGTCACTCATTTGACTGGTCTCATCCAGAGGCTACAATAGAAGACAATAACATAGCTGTATTAGATTAATTACCACTGTTTGTGGCTAATAAGTGTCCATGGTTTTCAATTACATTAACTTACAAATTAAACACTTATGTCACTGGTAATTCCAATAGAACCGTTTTAGACCCTATTCTGAAGTAGGAGCTAAATTAGTTCCCCCAAACAGAGTTCCTAGAACTAAATACGTTCCTAGTTCCTGCGGTGCGAACACCAAAAGCGGGTACTTCTGCCAATAGATCTAGGAACTATGAAAAGGTTCCTCCGGTGCAAAAGTTCCTATAACCAAATATACTTTAAGATAGAGTTGGGCGATATGGAAAAAATACCTTATCACTTTTTTTATTTTTTAGAAATATCATGATTTTATCAGAATTCTTTGTCATTTTGGTTTTACTATTTTGCAAGTTGTCTGAGCATTACAGCCAAACTAATTTCCCTATTACAAAGGCAAAGCCTTTAAAGTAACAAAATAAAAAATAAAAAAAGAATGGCAGATATTTAGGCCAAAGTGGGCGAAGATAAAAATCTCGTCATTTCATTTGTTATTAAAAAAAATAAGAACAAAAGGTACACATTACAACTACGCATAATATACAAATAAAACAAACAGTGCTTTATTTTCAGGTACAATGGGTGTATTTAGAAGGAGCATTCAAGAAATTGAATGAACAAATATAAAAATAAAACACTATATATTGATTCCTAAAGCAACTTTATTGTTCTTCAGTCAAGAATAGTGAGTGATTTTTCTCTTTGCGTTTTGTTGTTTTATTATCGTTAAAGGAATGGTCCACCCAAAAATAAAAATTGTCATCTGTCTGTAAATTCTGTCATAGTGTTTTATTTTTATACCATCATTTACTCACTCAAAAGTTGTTTTAAACCTGAATGAGTTTCTTTCTTCTGCTGAACATAAATGCTATTTTGAGGAACGTGGAAAACCACAGTTGCTGGTCTACAGTGACTTCCATAGTATGTTTTCCTACTATCAAAGTCAATGTGGACCAGCACCTGTTTGGTTACCCACATTCGTCAAAATATCTTCTTTTGTGCTCAGCACAAGAAAGAAATGAATACAGGTTTGGGACAACATGTGAGTGAGTAAATAAAGACAGAAATTAAGTTCTTGTGTGAACTATCCCTTTAATGACAGTCGGCTGCATGTTTAGTACTGCCCCTTTAAGACCTGCACGCATCTAATATACAGGCATGTATCCGTTTTTCTATCAACTGTTTACTTTCATTTTAGACATAACCAACTGAGTCTATATGTAAACCTTGTGTGTTTTAACAGTATTAGCGCAAAAGATAACTTAGTTCAGTAATCAGGTGCTGTTTGACAGGCTTTTTAGTGCGCGCGCTTCGGGTGTGCACGGCGCTCAGAAAAAGTGCACGTCAGACCAGTGCGTGAATGAAACATTTAACCGGCAGGGCTTTAAAGCACATGCAAATAATGTACTTTTGTGATTGTGAATAAGTGCAGTGTCCTGTGAGAGTAACTCTACCGCTGAGTTAATCAACTGATCACAGAGGTGCCAGAACTGCAACAGATAGAATATGCGCTGTAGCACAATACTACAATAATTCTTCAAAATCAGATCGTGGAGACATTTTTATCGTCCACGATCTAAAATCGTCATATAGCACACCCCTACTTTAAGATCTCACCTCTCCATCTGGACCCAAAGCAGGAGCTCCACCCTCAGCGTTCTCTGGCTTCTGTGAGGAGAAAAGCAGACAGAAAGATAAACAACCGAGGACAACTTGACTTAGATTCCATTACGGAAACTTTTTCCAATCCAGTGAATCTCATCACCTTCTTTTTCTTCTTCTTCTTCTTGTCTTTGAGGGCCTGGACAGCTTTGTGAGCTCTGACAAGCTCTGTGAGGTTGGCCACATACTCGTCCGTCTGCTGCAGCAAGTAAGCCAGACGTTTGTCCTTCTTCTGATCGATCAGCTTCCTGTAACCCTCTTCATCTTCAGCCTGGAAGAAACGCACAAAAAAGGTGTTTTTTTTTTTTTTTTTTTAAGACATCTGCTGAGAAAAACAGGTCTACCAGTTTAAATTGTCTTTATTTGAAGACCAAGTCTGTGCATCTCACCATCAGCCTTCTCATTCTCTCCTTCTCGATACGCTCATTCTCCTTCTTCTGCTCTCTCTCAGTGTTGGCGTGGTACGTGGCTACAGCTTTGGTCAACTTCTGCATCTTTGCGGTGATGGAGCGATGATATTCCTTGAAGTCCTTTGCATGCTGCAGGATGCTGTTGAGATACTCCTACAAACGCAATAAGAGAACAATCTTTTGTCATTTCTGAATCAGGTTTAAAGTGTGAAGCACGCATTTAGCATGATTTAAAAAGCAGCTAGAACGGTGCAGTACCTGATGTTTCTGACGGCGCTTGCGTTCTTGCTCGATCTTCTGCTGTTTCTCTAGTTTCTCTGTGATACGAGCCTCACGCAGGGACTGTCTCTTGCTGCGCTTGTAGGCCTTGCCGTTCAGCGCTGTCTCCAGGGCCGTGTCACGCCTCATACACACTACAACCTCCTGGCGGAGCTGCGTTGAGAAGGACAACATGGGTCAAATACCACTAAAATGTAGCAGGATTGGGCTGAAGTCAATCACAACCACCTTCCTGAGCATTTTGCATTATAATTAAGCAAGATATATGTAAACTGACAAAATTCAAGAATTTTGTTATAGAAATAATAAATAGGTAAATATAAATAAATACAAATACAATAAATTAGATAAGTAACAAACAATAGATATAGCCTAATTTAATTTGATAATTAGGGATGCACTGATGTATCAGCCACTAATCTGTATCTGAAAAAAGCAATTATCAGATTGTTTAAAAACAGCTGATGATCAGACCTGTCATCCAAAAGGGGGCGACAAAAACATATCAGTACTTGTGCTGTGTGAATAAAATGCTATCTCTTGTGTAGAATTACTTTGAACTGGGTGATAAATGACAACACAATTTCACTTTGTAAGCACTGCAAAAAAGTAAAGTCAACTATTCTCTGTAATGAGCAGATACAAGTCATACCTGTCTCTGAAAGTTCAGGAGCCTGAGTGCCTTGAGCTCAATGTTGGCTTTGGTCCTCAAGTCTCCAGCCAGAGAGCCTGGAAGGTTCTCCAGCTCCTGAATACGATGAGCAATACGAGCCTGTAACCTGACAGATGGAAATAGCAACATCAAATGTTGGTGAAACCAGTTAAAAAGGTTGTGTTTCCAGGATTTGAAGACTGTGTTTACTCAAACATCAATATTTGCCCTTTCTTTTCCTCATCTCACCTATACTCTCTCTCCTGGAGGATCTCCACTGGGTCCAGACCCCGGGGTTTCTGGATGGGTGTGATGCGGTTCTGTTTCTGATGAAGCACCATGGGCGGCTGGGTCGGTTGTCCTGGAGATTGGGTCTGAGGGGGCATGACGGGCGAGGCGGCGGGAGGAACCGAAGGTGGTGCTGGAGACGGGCGGCCCGTGGGCTGAGGAGGTATCAGCTTCTGTGGGGCACTTGCAGGGGCGGCAGCATTCACCATGGGCCCTGGGATTACAAAGACATGGTAAATACCTGACTCTGCGATCTGACTGTCTCTTTGCAGAATACAATAATGCTAAATATTGAATTGATAATTGGTAGTGATTGTGGATAATTTTCACAATTTACTGACCTTCAGGCCAGGATTTAGGTGGTCCATTGGTGGGTTGTCCCTGCAGGCCTGGAGGAACACCAGAAGGTCCTGGAGGAGGCATGTTTGGTCCGACCATTCCTGTAACATACAAAAAGTTATTTTTATAAATATAAATTATATTTCAAGACCATGTAGAAGATTTTCTACATTTTGAAAGGTCGAAAGCTAATTTAAAATGATTAAAATACTGTAATAAAATATTTGGTTACACTTTACATTTTACGATGTCCTCATTACAGTGTAACTGAACATTTAGATACAGAGTAATATTGATAAAATATATGTACTTAATGTGCAGGAAATTCTTATGAAAATAATACAATAAAAAAAAAAAAAAAGGATCCTAAAAACAAGCTGTAATGTCATCTAATTTTATATGGTGCTTATTTCAGCATTTTGGAGAGCTTTGAATTTATCCCGAGATATCGTCTCACCTTGTGGTCTATTGTAGTTGGGTCCCCCAGGTCCAGGGCCTCCTGGTCCAGGTGGTCCTGCTCCTTGTCCTGAGGCAGGGGGCATGTTGGGCATCCCCGGCTGCATGCCTGGCATGGGCCGTTTTCCCTGCACCGCCATCTGGAGGTGGTCAGGTAGAGCTTGCCCACGTGCCAGCATCTTATAGGCCATGATCTGTGCCCGCAGTTGGTGAAGCTGGTTTTGGTTAAAAGGAGTGGGTCCGCCGGCGCCACCAGGTCCTCCTGCATTTGGAGGTCCTCCGCTGGGTCCCGAAACTGCAACACCACCGGCACCTCCGCTCCGGTTCTGCTGACCCATGGCCTGTGGGTCACCGCCCTCCATCGCACCAGGACCAGAGGGCATCATGGGGCCAGATGGAGGGCCGTTAGCAGGTACCGGGCTGGGGGCATGTTCAGAACCACCCAGAGGAGAGGGGTAACCTAGAAAAAAAAAAAAAAATGACAGACCATTTGATTTTTACATTTTCAGAAGAAAATGTAGAAAAATGCCAAGCATTGAATGTTTTCCAATGCATTACTACTGCAACCGCTAATGTGTTCTGAATTTGAGCTTTCATTCATTATGTGGCACAAAGCAGGATGGGTTACACAGCAAAAATTCATACTTACTTAGTGGTTTGATACTTAAGAGTATGAGCAATAAAAATAGTAATGGCAAAGGTTGCAGGAAATCAGAGGAGAAAAAGACTGTAGTACATCATAAAGTAAAAAAAAAAAAAATCTCAAAGACTTATAGGATACCAAATTTTACAAACAAGGTCTAATTTTGTGAACAAAAATTTAAATTCTCAAGTTGTACCACTAAAATATAAATGTACACAACATTTACAGGACTGCACAAACAACAACAAACTTGCTTTCAACTTGTTAAACATCCTACTTTTATATGTTTCTTTTTCTGTCATGACTTCGTGGTATCCAACAGCTGTGGGTTTTTCCGTTTCAAAAGGGTAACCCTGTTCACCCAACATTTCCCTCTGTACGGAAAACAAGCGTGCGAGCGGCCCCAGCGGAGGAACAAAGCAATGCACATCAAAGGGAAATGTAAGCAAACAGGTTGGATGGCTTTTTATACCCAGACTAAGTCTAAACCGTTTAGCAGTGAGCGCGCCATCTGTTCTCCATATAACAGACACCGAGCTCACAAAACATCTGTATATCTTATATCTCACACATGTGCAAATATCATAGCTAGCAGGAGAGAAGGACATATATAGAAAGACAGACAGAATGATAGAAAGAACAACACAGACAGAATGACAGGAGAGACAGAACAGAGAGAGCACCCGATAAAAAGAACAAAAGACAGAAAGAACGATAGAAAAAGAGTGCAGAACAGAACAAAAAGAGTTATAGAGCAACAGACAGATACAGATACAAAGAAACATAGGCAGAAAAAGACAGAATGACAGATAGAAAGAACGACAGACAAATATAGAGACAGAAGGATCCAAAGACACATAGGTGGAACAAAGAACGGCAGATATAAAAACAATAGACAGAACGACAGACTAACGCAAAGAAACAGACAGGCAAACAACAGACAGACAGAATGACAGATAGATAGAAAGAACGATACAGCCACAGCCACAGACAGACTCAAACCGGTAGAATGCCAGATAGACAGAGCATCAGAAAGAGCGATAGACCGACAGTCAGCTTAAAAAAATAAAATAAAAAAAATAATAATTAAAAAAAACATAGCTAGAACAACAGACAGACAGATACCTTGAGAGTGTTGGTCCATAGGACTCGGTGGAGGTCCCATGCCACTGTGGCCACCCTGTCTCATGCCCATACCCTTCATTTGACCGTAGCGTTGATCTTCAGGAATGCCTTTCTCATGCATGCCTTCCATGGGCTTCAAAACAATACAAAATAAAGAATGACTCAAAGAAACCATCCGAACAGCAGAAACGAAACAAGCCACAGAACCACAAATGAATCAGACACATATTGATAAAACTTGGCAGTACCTTGTGCATCTGGTGCATGTTGTCCTGGGGGTAACCTGAGGGGCCCTGTGGAGGTAGTGGGTGTCCTGAGGAGGGGGGCCCAGGGCTGGGGCCCATCATGCCATGAGCAGAGCCAGGTGAGGGTCCAGGACTAGGCCCTAACATGGCCCCTGGAGATGGCCCAGGGCCTGGGGAAGGACCCGGCCGAGGGGTCCCGCCCATAGGTGGGTCAGGGGTGGACATCTCTCAGCAGAGCCGGAAGAAGTGAGAGGCAGAAAAACAACGTTCTGTATGTGTTTTCAGAAATCCTGTAATAGAAAATAAAACTCATTTTAATCCGGCAGCCTTGGCGAACAAGATATATTATGCTGCTGACATACACCGCAAACATGAATATATATATAAAAAACACAATTTAAAAATATATTATTATAAAAAATTATTTTGTTTAAAAATTTTAATTTAATGTTTATTTAAATACTCATTTATATTTAAATATATTTATTTAACAATTTTAGCTAATAATAATGATGAGAATACAAGGAACGAAAAATATTCCCAGGCTCATACTCGTGTATAACAAAGACCACGCTAAAAATACAACACTTATATGTCTCACCCTAATGCTTTAAAAGCTCAGTTTCTGTACATATGTAAAAACATATGTACCGCATTTCATTAATCATTTAATGAATCCAGTTATAACTATAAAAGCACATCCCTTGAAATGAGGCATAAAAATGGGTTAATTAATCTGTGCCTTAATGTATGTCAATGACTACATTAAAATATTCCAGTGAAGACCCCAAAGGTTTTTTTTTTTAAAATCAGATTGCATTTCAGTTTGCCTATTAGATACCAGTAAAATGTTAATGTGCAAAATATTATCATACATACAGTATGTGTGTGTGTGTATACACACACATTAAAATATTTAGAAAAAATTGAGGAGACTCCACGCTATTACAAATCACAGATCTTAATTATATCTTGCATTTAAAATATTAAAAGACAAAAGACTATTATATATATTTTTTTAAATCATAAACTACAGATTACAACAATTATATGACAGTATAAAACATTAAATTAGACTAATGTATTTTTTAGCACTGAATGCTATAAAACGTATGATAACGGTTTTACGTATTAAATTTAGCTGAAAGCCTTTAATAAAGAATGTCATGATTTAATTGTGACAACATGCTAAGCCACTGGGGCAAGTTGTCACAGAGGTAAATGAACCATATATTTTTTTCCCCGGCCAGTAACAATGGTAATGTTCAATGGTGTGCAGTAAACAAGAAAAAGTATGTAACACTGACACAAACAAATTCACCCTGAGAAATATTCAATAGAGCAAACATTGTGACAACTAGCCCCGGCGTCAATTATAACAATGCAACTTGCGTCTTCAACTGGCTCTAAGCAACTGTTTTTAACCATATGTCACAAACATACGTAGTATTTAATTCATGAAACAGCTGAAAGTAAACTCTAATTAATAAAAAAAAATCAATAACTTTAATGATGTAATTTCTGCCTGAAAATGCATATGCCGGTTAACAAACTGTTTGCGAGTTTATTTACAAAAATAACCACATATTTACAAACACTTATAATTAGTTATGGTATAAAACAATCTTCTATCAAAAAATAAGTGTTTTAATGGAGCAGTGATCAATTAAACGCCAATTTCTGTTTTTTTTTCTCTCAAGGCTAACGTGAATTAGCAGCCGGCTAACATCGCATAGCTAAACATTAGCCAACAAAATCCCACAATAATTAAAGCCTATTTCCAACATGATAATAAATCACGATATAATGCTGCAATTAATTTGTGAAACGTATATAAAATCACGACAAAGCTAAAATTATTTTGGTGGTTTTTAAGGACGTGACCCAACTAGGGAACAAGAGAAACATTAGAGCTCCATTAAAGCCAAAGACATAAAACAAAACGACTTTTAAAACCGGTTAAAACGTTCCCGATATGTTTTTATACCCGACTGCTTGTGTTGGCGGAGAGTTTAACCGTAATTTAAACTATTTAAATCAGTTTAAAAACCACAAACAAGATACCAAAGGAAAGACAAAGAACGGCAAAGGACCCGGTTGTGTGTATGTGTGATTACAGTCGGCCATGCTGTGCTTCTTCATGTCCGTATGTGCTTTTAAAACCGAATATTTTGAGTAAAAAAGCTCGAACTCAGAGGTAAATCCCGCGAGCATCTCTTTAAAGATGATTGATCCTACCCGCCTCCCGTACGCTTGACCCCGGTCCCCCGCTCGAGTTACATTCCCAAAACTTATTCATTCATTCTGCCGCCGCCGCTGCTGCGGTGCTGTAATGTCGGACTGATCCGAGCACAGCAAACCCGCGAAACAAACAACTTACCCGCGTTCTATAACGGTACAAAATGTATCAGTTTAAAAGTCCGCCATGACGTCATGTGTTCTACAAACATTGTGCCGCGTTTAGAGCGTGACTTACAGTATAGATTCGCGCCGGTCTCTTCCCCGTACTCTTCGGCAAATCTAGAAACAAAGGGCAGCTCAGCTAGTTCCTTTTCCCTCACTTCCCCCTCCCGTCTGGTCTGATTGTATCTGTAGAGCGGCCTGAATGCCTCAGTCAGCGGCTCGCGAGCGCCCCCTAACAACAACGAGCGGAAGCTCCCGGTTTGAGCCTCATGCGGAGCGGAATGTAGGCTGAATGGGGGATGGGTGCTGCTGGTTGCCTTCTGGAAACCTACTTTGGATATTACAGCCTATGTATTTCTTATTGATATGTGTATTATTTTCGGTTTTAGCTACCATTATTACTATTCACATGTCTGCCGTGAACAGTAGATGAGTGCTATTTTGTAACGTATAAATCAGGTTCCGAACAAGCAACCAGTCACCTTTTTACAGAAAATTCCTGAGAAGCTTACGTTCTATATGAAATCCAGCTGAAATAGCTGTCTACTACAACAGCAAAGGCATTTATAATGTTACAAAAGATTTCTGTTTCAAATAAACGCTGTTCTTTTCAACATTCCATTCATCAAAGAATCCTGAAAAATAGTAAAAATATTAAACAGCACAATTGTTTTCAACATTAATAATAATAAGTGTTTCTTGAGCAGCAAATCATTATATTAGAGTGATTTCTGAAGGATCATGTGACGCTGAAGACTGGATGCTGAAAATTCAGCTTTATATTATATTATAAATTGTGTAACATATAGGAGTTACTTCAAATTGTAATGATATTTCACAGTATTTTTGAACAAATATGCAGCCTTGATGAGCAGAGACTTTATTCAAAAATATCAAAAAATCTTACCAACCCCAAACGTTTGAATGGTGGTATATTTTTAAACCTCATCAGTTTAGCTATCTAAAATTAATCTAATTTGTAATCATAATCTTTAACACTTCTCCATCTGAAGGTCAAATATAGACAAACTATGCTGGTTTACTTTACTGGTACTATTATATAGTCACTATTTTATTCAAGGCTTTGGAGGCAACAAGATTGAGTTGAAATCAGTGTCTTAAATATATATACATATAGTATATATATATATATATATGGTCGACTGTGCTGATATTCCAGATTGCTTTAGGGAATGGAAGCCCATAAAAAAATTAAACAAATAAATAAAAAAACAATTTAAAATTTTAAATCACAGTTACAAGAATTTGTCTTATTTTTTTTTGCATAACAAGGCTTCCATAAAATGGGTAAACTACAACACACAGACTACTACTTCTGACTAGTCCTAGGTTAACATGCCAACTCCACATCATCTGCCAAACAAATCACTGCAAAACTTATGAGAAATTCACTTATATATATATATATACATATACGATGACCACAAATAAGAAGCATATTCATATATAAAAAATATTTATTATGTACAAAAACAAGCTTTTTACATTCAGTTGTGTGCTGGATCTATTAGTAATAACATCTCCTTTGTGTCACATGTGCAATGTTTTCCATATTAAAATACAAGGTTTAATGTGCAGAGATAACTATAAGACATTTGTAAGTTGAATTACCTGAAAAGTGTTAACCACGTGACTGTGGAGCTATCAAAACTTAGCTGTTTACCTGAGCACTCTGAGCCACCTAACATTAGCTCAACCAATGGCGAGTTTGAGGCATGAACATCTGACCAATGGCAAAAGGGGAGAGTATTCCAGAAACCTGTATAGTCCTTATTCCACTTGATGATGCAAGTGGTGCAAAAAATACATGTCAGTTTTAAATGTTGGTGCTAGTATGGAAGACCATAATGTAAAAATCTGTGCATAGCTGTGCAAGAACTCTCTCTCATGGATACATCTGTGTCATTTCATGAATAACACTTGTCTTAATACTCTTTTCAGTGTCTGATTAAAAAACACACCTTGTTTTTCAGTAAAACAGTCACTTTTTGATTGTTCCATTTAAGGCAATACAGTACAGATGAAACATCCTGAGGTATGAAAAGTTAATTGGCCTCAATAGGAGGCAAAAAATGTCTTTCATAGTCCGAGACACATTGCTGGTTCCACCACTCTTCCTCATCACCACCATCCTTCTCTTCATCGGTGTCGACCATCTCGCTGTACTCCTTTGCCCACCTGTCATGCTTTAAAATGCTCCCTCTGTTTGATTCCTCAGGCTCATCTCCACCTTCATTTGTTCTGCCCAGTCTATTTGGCAGCTGAAAATCTTGGGGTTCCACATCGATTAAAACCGATTCAGTCTCTGATGAAGGAGTAGGTGTGTCGCGATCCAGCTTCTCCACGATCTCCAGCTCAGAGATCTTTATATTCAGTTCAGAAGGAGAACAGAGCCGTGGCCACGCATGCTGGAAGAAAAGCCAAGAGATGAATGAATATTGTTCTGTTTTTGTAAGCGTGACGTCTCTTTCAGATGGAACACTCAAAAAAACTTTAGATTCTCACCTGAAAGTTCATATGCTTAAATGTTTTACTGTTAATTGGATCTGGGATCTTCACGAAACACGAAGTTGGTTGGTACCTAGAGAGTTTATCACAAAATGTCAAATTTACCAGTTAAACTCATTTTGTGTACAGTATGCAAGGCGCTAAACTGTGTGTGCATACAATGCCAGTGATTCCAATTCTGAAAAATGTGATTGAAAGCATGAGCATAATTTCAAAACGTGATGATAGCTGAACGTAATGGAAAATAATACACAGGAGGGCCAAAAGCATATGGATACCATACCTTTTGCGGATCCCAACCCTTTGTCCCTGAAACCCCCCTCCTTACACCGGTGTAACAAGAGCACAATTAAAATTTCTACGTAATTTTAGATTAAAAATTTAAATACATTTATAATTCAAATACAAATATAATTTATTGAATTATAATTCTATTTATTGTTATATTGTTTATTATATTTAAATATTTTGTATTGAACTTTTTATTTAAAATAAATTGATTCGAATAAACTTGATTCGAAAAAGCTAAATGGCTGTAAAAAAAAGTGTCACACTTGTGTTGTTTACGGTCAAAAATGAACGCCATTGGAAAAGAATGGGAAATACGCAAAAACACGAAAATACAGATAATTTTTTGTGTGTACAATCTACAAATCATTCATGATGCAGATAAAGAGTGCACAGCAATAAAGGCACTAAAATATCAAGAGTGCAAAATAGACACACTCCGCCCACTCCCCACCCTCCCCCCACAGACACACATATGTGACCCTGGACCACAAAACCAGTCTCAAGTGTAAATTTTTTGAAATTGAGATTTATACATCACCTGAAAGCTGAATAAATAAAATCTGGAATCTGAGGGTGCAAAAAAATCCAAATATTGAGAAAATCGCCTTTAAAGTTGTCTAACTTAAGTTCTTAGCATATTATTATGCATATTACTAATAAAAAATGAAGTTTTGATATATTTACGGTAAGAAATTTACAAAATATTTTCATGGAACATGATCTTTACTTAATATACTAATGATTTTTGGCATAAAAGAAAAATGGATAATTTTGACCCATACAATGTATTTTTGGCTATTGCTACAAATATACCCCAGCGACTTAAGACTGGTTTTGTGGTCCAGGGTCACATATATGAATTAGTGTGACTAACACAAAGCATGTTCCTGCAAATGCATGAAATAAAATCAATAATTCGGCCAAAAATGCAGTCAAAACACAGACACCAAGGTAGGGGATACGCACTAAAAACGGACACACACACTCAAACACACACTCTTACACACACTCACAGACATACACACACAACACACTATTATACACACACAAATGAACTGGTGTGGCTGTAACAATATGGCAAAATTGAGCCAGAAGACTCAAATAAGAGGTTAAAATCAGATTGATTAATCTCTGATAAAGCATTCCTGTTCATTTTTGTTGAATTTTGATGTTATGTGTAACATTTCAAACAAAAAAATCTAAACCTTTACAAAAATTTGTCTTTGAGAATGTCTAAATATACTATCCAGATCCACAACTTAATAAAAATAAGCCTTTATGCCTAAAAAACACTAGAGAGTTTATAAGCCTTTTATATAGAGCTATATAGAAATCTAGTGGCTAAACCATGGAATTGCAGAGGTTTTTCTTTTTTTACTCCAACCAGATGGCACTAATCTGACTTAAAAAAATTGGATTTTAAAGGCATTGTCTCTATTTTAACATGAAATTACTGCCATAATTGAAAAGTAATATCAAAATCAAAAATTTATTTTATCATAATTATTGCATAAATATTAATTAGTAACATGACATTCTCTCAAAATACAAAATATTATGTAAAAGTTACATTTCGGGTGTTCGGTCAGTTTTGATCGCCAATAACACAAGTGTGACCCCCAAATAAACAATACCAGAGGGCTTAGATGAGCGCTGCATTTTTAGAGATGCTGCAAAAGATGCAAGCACAACAGTCAAACACATCTGTCTAGCACACATTTATGTCAAAAATACACTATGGAACACAGTGGAATGGAAAAACGTTCTGTGTGAACCAGCCCTTACAAGGGGGTGTCCATGTACTTTTGGCCATATAGATGGAATTATGATGAAAGGCTATACTTACACCAATGTAAAAACACAAACTAATAAGACCAGGAACATCAATACTATGAATACAGCCAACAGGGTAGCATTACCTAGGAGATAAGATGGATAGAAACGATTGGTTTACTACCTAAAGCTTAATATGTGATCTGCATACTGCATGCAAAACAAGGATGTCTTAGTATTTTGGATTATGCATGCAATATAAATCCCAAAGGAAGAAAGAAACAGCTCATCTTCCTCGCACTTACTGGTTTTTTCATTGGTGGAGAAAGTGGTGAAGCTCCGGTCACCTTCACCAGCAGTGCTCACAGCGCACACCCAGATGTGGTACTGCTGGCCTGGCTGCAGTTCTGACAACTGCATACTGGTTCCGTTACTGCTTACATTAGACCCTGTTACATAGGCCAAACGACACAGATATACACTACTAATCAAAGTATGGGGGCAGTACAATCTGCTCACCAAAAATACAGTAAAAACAGCAATACTGTGAAATATTAAAATTTTAAATAACTGTTTTCTATTTGAATATATTTTAAAACGTCATTTATTCCTGTGATGGCAAACCTGTTTCTTTGATGCCCACTATGTAATGCAGGATGACACCTTTGCTCTCATTTACAGGGATGGGGCTCCAAATCAAAGTGGCAGAGGAGTGAGAGATGTTCTTCACATGGATTTGAGGAACTTTAGGAGGAACTGGCAGGGAAAATGAAGAGATGATACAAACATGAAGGCTAGATGATTAGATTTACTACTAGACAAGTACTTTGTGCCCTAAAACAAGCTCAAAGTGAGAAAATGTCTTATAAATGGAATGCATTACAATTTTTTAAATGCAATCTGTTGCACTATACAACACAATCTACTTTCACAATGGATGCATTTTTTTAACAAATAAGATACACAATGTAACCTTTAGGCAGAGGGGTGTAAGTTGTAAAGAGGTGCAACTATTAATTCATGGTAATACCATCAATAATATTTTTCAGAATTTTGGCTCTCTGTTGTATTTGCAAACAGAACTGGAAAAGCCCAATTTTAAATGTTGTCATGTGGACTTAGGTCTGTTGTCATTGAAATAAAAGTGCATTCAGTGATTTAAAGGCACAGTTCACCCAAAAATGAAAATTCTGTCATTAATTACTCCCGCTCACGTTGTTCCAAACCTGTAAGGAAAGGGATAACTGAAGAGAAGAATTTGTTGAATACAGTTGTTATTTTTGTTTTCTTTGTGCACAAAAAGTATTCTTGTAGCTTCGTAAAATGAAAGGGGTCATATGATGCGATTTCATGTTTTCCTTTACCTTTGGAGTGTTACAAGCTGTTTGAGCATAGATAAGATCCCTGAAGTTGCAAAGACTAAAGTCTCAAAACCAAAGAGATATTTTTTATAAAAGTTAAGACTCGACCACTCCCCCCTAAAACGGCTCATTTAAACACGCCCCCACATGTCTATGTTACTGTGTGGGAAGATTTGCACAACACAGTCCAAATGTATACGCAAAGAAAGGCGGCGGAACTTTTATTCTCGCTGTAGTATTGTTGCTGCCGCCGGCGCCGCCATGTCCTGGAGACGCTGTGTTTCGGTTGTGAAAGCGAAACTACTTTGTTTGGGCTTCCAAAAGAGGACCCAACTAGAAATCAGTGGTTAAGTTGTGTTTACAACACTGTTCCAGAACAGTTCAACCCAAATATTAGACTGTGTGCAGTAGGGCTGGGCAGTATATCGAGTTTGTACGATATATCGATATATTTTTTTTATAAGCGATAAGGTATGAAGCAATACCGTTAATATTGATATACAGTAACGTTAGTTTGATACGAGCGCATCTGAAAAAAAATATCTAGGGAGGACACAGACTGAACTGCTGCGGAGAAAGTGCATAATACAATTTGTTCTAAACATGTGACAAGCTTTATATGAAGGGTTTTAAAAAACTAAGATATTAGCCTATAATTTATAGTTTCAGTTTAAAGCGGTTCGCGCTCGTCCCGTCAGATGCTCTGACAGAAAGGCTGCGTGTGCCGCAGACAGAGATGCTACTCGCGCTGTTTAATGTGTTTAAGATGTGCTGTTGTCCTAAATGCATAACTTACATTTCGCAGGTATATTCTCCATCTGTAAATGTTAGAAAGCAATGGAAATGTTTCCATTTTGCTGTCAGAAGTGCATGAGCTTTCTGCTTTGCGATTCTCCGCTAAACTTCACAGACTTCATTTAGAACGAGCGCCGCCGCACACATGTGCGCCAAACAGACGGAGCGCAATAACTCTGACTAAAATATACATTTTGCTGAAATATTTGTAGTTGGACAATAAATGTGACATATGTAGAATTTTAAACCTACAAGTGAGTGTATTTGTATGATAGCACTAAGGTAATCAAAATAGCCTTTTTACTCAGTCCGTGCTTTTTTATTTTCATTTTTAATTTAGTAAGTTTAACTTCTGCTTTAAAAACATTATGTTTTTAGATTGCAATGTTACAATGTTAGAATGTAATGTGATTTTAACCCTTTTTTGCACATAATATATGCCTACATGGTTACATTCACTTTATTTGTTAGTTTAATCCAAATACAAAATACCGAGATATATACCATATACCGCATATCAGCCAAAAAATACTGAGATATGAATTTTTGCTCATATCGCCCAGCCGTAGTGTGCATCACATTTTATGGAGGACTGTTTCCTGAACCTGGGAGTAGCCTGCCAGCTGTGCACAAAGTCTGTTTCTATAAAGTGGGGCAATTCCAACTTTGCAAGGACAGTCTGGCGCTTCTGACTCACAGCCTGTAAGTATGTTTTCATATTTAAAGAATCTGCCACTGACTATTCAAACACGAGTTTTGAGCAGTGTAGAGTAGTGCTTGTTTGTCGTTTCTCCGATCACAAATGCAGACATATGACGCGTAAAAAGACAGTATAAGTCATTATAATCAGTAATTATGTCCCCACTGGATGCAACAAATGCCTCGTTTATAGTGGGTTTTATTGTTTTTGTGTCGTCGCGCCGGGACACGGCATCACAATACGGTAAGGGGCGTAATATTTCAGTCTCACGCTTGAGGTATTCGGCCAATCACAACGCACTCGATAGCTGGCCAATCAGAGCACACCTCGCTTCTCAGAACGATGAGCTTTGTAAAAATCGGTACGTTTCAGAAAGGCGGGGCACAGAGGAGCAACAATAATGTAAAATATGTGGAAAATAATGTGTTTTTTTAACCTTAAACAGCATAAACACATTGCATTAAACCAAATACACAAAATAATGTTATTTTCAGCAATGTCATATGACCCCTTTAAGGTTGAACCACTGTCACATTAACTATTTTAACGATGTCCTTACTACCTTTCTGTGCCTTGGATGTGTCAGTTATGTTGCTGTCTATGCAGGGTCAAAAAACTCTCGGATTTCATCAAAAATATCTTAATTTGTGTTCCAAAGATAAACAAAGGTCTTACAGGTTTGGAACAACATGAGGGTGAGTAATTAAAGGCAGAATTTTTTATTTGTGACCCTGGACCACAAAACCAGTCATAAGTAGCATGGGTATATTTGTAGCAATAGCTAACAATTCATTGTATGGATCAAAACTATCGATTTTTATGTCAAAAATCATTCAGATATTAAGTAGAGATCATGTTCCATTAAGATATTTTGTAAATTTACTACCGTAAATATATCAAAACTTCATTTTTGATTAGTAATATGTATTGCTAAGGACTTAATTTGGACAACTTTAGATTCCAGATTTTCAAATAGTTGTATCTCAGCCAAATGTTGTCCTATCCTAACAAACCATACATCAATGGAAAGCTTATTTATTCAGCTTTCAGGTGATGTATAAATCCCAATTTCAAAATTCCGACCCTTATGACTGTTTTTTGTGGTCCAGGGTCACATTTTTGGGTGAACTGTCCCTTTAAGAGATGTCATACCTCCTTCAAGCCTGTATGCAATCGCTGACTTGAGGAAAGTGCTGTGGTTGTTGAAGACTGCAAACAGCGATACATTATAAGCTGTGTAGTTCCTGAAGTCACCTGTAGATGGAGACAAACACAAAATTACTATCAGCATCAGGACAAACTACAGCTTTCCCTCTTACACACACACACACACACACATATGTTGGTTTATGTGGTTTATGGGGACTCTCCATAGGCGTAATGGTTTTTATACTGTACAAACTGTATGTGCTATTGCCCTACACCAACCCTACACCTAAACCTACCCCTTACAGGAGACTGTCTGCATTTTTAGATAAAAAAAAAAAAAAACACCATTTAGTATGTTTTTTAAGCCTTTTGATTTACAGGGACATAGGCAGTGTCCTCATAAACCACCTTCAAATTGTAATACCTCTGTCATACCCATGTTATTATACAAATTTGTGTCCCCGTAAACCACATAAACATGCACACACCCACACACACACACACATATATATATACACACACAAACCTGTGAGTGTGACAGATCTCTGGGTTCTCTTCACTCTGACCCAGTTCAAGCACATACGGTCAGGTACTACAGACGCGTACTGTACAACATACTCCAGGACGCTCTCAGAGAACTGTGGGTATATGGCCCATGAGACCCGCAGTGCCTGGCTCTCACCTATTACACTCAGATTCACCTCAGGCTTTCTCTGTCCTACAGGGCATACATATGACATAAATATAATCAAAGATATAATTATACACTACTGTTCAAAAAGTTTGTGGTTGATAAGATTTTAAACTTAAGGCTGCATTCATTTGATCAAAAATACAATAAAACAGTAATATTGTGAAATATCATTGCAATTTAGAACCACTGTTTTGTAATTTAATATATTTTAAAATATAATTTATTCATGTGATGCAAAGCTGAATTTTCAGCATCATTACATCAGTCTTCAGTGTCATATAATCCTTCAGAAATCATTCTAATTTGATGATTTTCTGCTCAACAAACATTTCTTATTATGATCAGTGTTAAAAAACAGCTGAGCTGCTTCATATTTTTGTAAAAACTGTGATACTCTGATGAACAGAAAGTTCAAAGGAATAGCATTTATTTGAAATAGAAAACTTTTGTCTTTACTGTTACTTTTGATCAATTTAATGTGTCCATGCTGAATAAAAGTATAATTTTCTTTCAAATCTTACTGACCCCAAGCTTCTGAACGGTAGTGACATTATAAAAGCATAATAAGTAGACATGTTTACATTTTTCAGCAGAACTTGAACAAAATTAGAGAAAAATGCAAATTACTAATATTTCAAACAATATTTAATTTAATTGTATTGACTTACCCCTCTCAGCAAACGGCATGAATGTGGGTTCCGATGTGCCCATTGAGGTGTTGGCTGACACAAAAACTCCCACAACACCCAGCTTCAGGAAGTGTCTGAGCTGCAGGCAGCTCTGTTCAGCGAGCTGCTGACTTTCAGTGTCTCTCTGTTGCCTGGTGACCTGCTGCTTGACCTCAGTGCCATTTTTAAGCTTCATAGTTACAATATAGTTGATAATTTCCCCTCTAGCCTGAGACAGAGGCATTTCCTGAGAGACAGCGAAAGACATTCATGATCTTTTGGATCTTGACTGACCCACCACCAAACAATAACCGATTAGACTGATGCATTATGGGGAGTACACCCTACCTTCCAATAGACGTTACAGGAAGACATGTCAGAAATAGGGCCGCAGTCACTCCAAACATCCAGCTGTCCGACCGGTGCTGAAAAGAGAGAATATTACAGACACAGAGTCATCATCATTGATTTTGTTATATGGCACGATATTTAGAAAAAAAGGAATGAAAGAAATGATAAATGACTGAAAGGTGCTGAATAAATCAATGAGATTTTAAAATAGAAAACACCTATTTTAAATTGTAATAACATTTAATTGTTGTTACTGTATTTTTGATCTAATAAATGCAGCCTTGGAGAGCTTAAGAGACTCAAATCCACTCACTACAGGGAGTCATTCTGGATTCTTATTTAAAACTGAATTGCTTTTGTATTTAGGACTCTAAAACACGACTGACATCCATATTCTACTGTTGAGTGAATGTGCATCAAGACCATCTTCAATAAAACAATAATTGAGCATTAAATGAGTGAATCGGTGTCTTCAATTAATGCAATGAGGGGTCTTTCTCTGACCTGCAGGGGGCGTTCTGACTGAATACACTGAACTCCAGTTACTCATGACTTTCTCTTCATATCCACAGTTGCAGCGAACACGAAAACTGTACTGTGTGAATGGCTGGGGATCCTCCAACACATGCATGACCTGGCAATCATCCACCTGCACAATAAGAATTCAACAGAGACACAGTTTGTTTCATTTTTGACACATCTCTGACACTATAAAATGACTGAATTACATAAAACAAAGTGAAAAATTTAACTGGTAAATACAAAAAAAGCTGTTGTATTTCTCCTATACCTGGTTCATAATCTGCATATTCTATTTTATTGAGATTTTTATTTGAACATTCCAATATTGTTTCTCAAATCCCAAAGATCTATCGTTTAATCGACATTACTTTTAGCACACCTTCCATCATGCAGATGGATTTTATTCATTATGGATACTCATTTTACAAAAGCACTTTTGAGCACATGAATTAAAACTGGCCAGAGCTGCACCCCTGAAGCCAGTGAAAATCAAAGCTTAAAGGAAAATGCTGAAATACTCTTCCAAATCAGAATAGAGTCAAATCAATCTGGTTTCTCTCTCTCCTCTCACCTCAATCCAGTCCAGCATGTGATTGCGTGCGCGGTACTGCACTTGACAGCTCTTGTCCAAGGGGCCCATTCTGTCACAGTCCATGTCCCAGATGAACTCCAGTGGTTCAGAGGTGAGGTTTATATTGTATGGGGGGTCTGGTCGTTCTAAGAAAAAAAGATGGAAAACATTAAAAGCTAGCACAAAGTTAACTTGACTGATAAAACACTTCTTTGGGATTTTTTAAATATTTTTGAAAGACGTCTTTTGTGCTCACCAAGCCTACATTTATTTGATCAAAATACAGTAAAAATGAAATACTGTTATTTGTGAAATAATCACAATTTGAAATTAAGTTCACTTTAAATTGTAATTTATTCCTGTGATGACAAAGCTGAATTTTTACTCTTTTTATCATTACTCTAGTCTTCAGTGTCACATTATCCTTCAGAAATCATTCTAATATGCTGATCTGATGCTCAAGAAACATGTATTATTATTATTATTATTATCATCATCAATGCTGAAAACAGATGTCCTGCTTAATATTTTGTGAAAACTTTTTTAAGATTCTTTTGACAGAAACAAAGTTCAAAAGCACAGTATTTATTTAAAATATGACAAATTTACTGGATCCTTGCTGAATAACAGTAGTAATTTCTTATAAAACTAAAAAACAACCTTACTGACACCAAACGCTTGTTTATATCTAGGGAGATAAATATGAGAGAGACTCTGGAGGTTTTTTTACACTTATTCATAGTAATAATCATCAGAATTGTATGTATACTGAGTACTGTACAGTGCTTCAAATAGAGCCAATAAATTGTGATAAAATTGTGCATGGTTTAAAGAAAGCAAGCGATGGTTTACACTAGAGTAAACATGACTTACTGATATGGCCCGTGTTGAAGTAAGACTTTTCAGACTGTGCAGAACCCAGCACGTTTTTGGCAGTGACCCATGCTGTAGTGTAAGTGCTTTTCATATACTCAAGCCGGTTTATGACTGCACTCTCACTACTGCTCTCCCTAGATTTAACATTCCTGTATATAAACACACACACACAAAAAAAATATTGTCAGATGCTCACAATATGTCCACAATGTCCATACATAATGCAATGGTGGTGTTAATATAAAACACACACCCATCATAATCTTTCCAGTGAAGGGTGTAAACAGTTGGAACCATTGACTGATTGGATTTAGTCCAAGAGCAGTAAATATCTTCATCTTCCAAGTCTTCAATAGCACAATCAGGGCGAGACGGGGGAGATGGTGGATCTGAAAAAGATGGAAGAATGTAAAGAATGCTTTCCTGGAAGGAAACCAACCAAAAGCAGCAAAGACAAAGGGAGAAGAAATAACCATTCAAACCAATACAACGTGCTGCAAGAGCACCATTACTTTTTACAATGAGAAAACAGGAAGTCATGTGGGGAAATCAGCAAAAGAAAGCCATCAGGGAGGCGCATACTTCCCCTCCTTGTCTAATTTCGGACAACATCTCAACACGTAAGCATTTCTCAAAGAATGCTCAGGTTCAAACTAATTAAGCTCTCTTACCAAATAAAATAATGAACAGTTACATATTCAGCAGATGCTTTTATTCAAAATGACTCGCACTGCATTAATTTAATCAGTTTATGCATTCTCGGGGAATCACCCCATGCTGTTTGAGCTAGAGCAATACAACTTTCAGTAATGCATGGGTGGGTCACCTACAAATAGACCTTAGTCAGGGTAACGCCATATTTAATTTTTGACAGGAATGAAAACAAGGCTGTGAGTGACAGAAGTACGGCGTGTTCAATGAAACATACTGATGAAACATCTTTCCGATAAAAGCTTTTAGTCAAAAACTTAATTAAAATAGTTTTGGATGTTTGGATCTAGGACCTTTCCACAGTGCATACCATTGCAATGACTGCAAGTCTATCCTTCATAGCCTCGTTTTCATCCGTGTTAAATTCAATATGGTGTCTAACCCGACTAAAATCTATTGTAGTCCATTTTTGAATACAGATTACATTAAAAAAAATTCAGTTAGTAACCTAATCTATTACATTACACATTTTAGGTAATATAATCTGACTAATTTTTGATTACTTTTGACCTATCATTGATCTGAATAGGATGATTTTGTACCATATTAATATAAAAATACAAATGTTTTATGAATAATTTACTGCTTTGTGGATATTCTAATTTTAGAATTGTTCTAATTGGAAGTATTTAATTTTGGAATCTGATTAAATAATCCAGATTATATATAATCAGTTACTACCCAGACCTGTGCACTTACAATGGAATCATACAGAGCAAGGAATCCCAGAAGGCTTAGAAACAAAATATGCATATTGTATTTTTGTTAAACCCCTTATAGTAATTCTTCCATTCATAATGTGTGTGCTGTTAAGGTTTGACCTAAGTGGAAAAATTCTATTTATGAATACCCAAATGCTGTATGTCATTACACAGTTTTTCTTGTAAACAACTCCCTTCTGGGACCGTTGTGTGCATCTTGTGAACGAAACATTCCCAGAACTAGTAATGAGGCCTTTAGAGATAAATGGTCAATTCTGTCATACTCACAGCCTCCTCTTACTGTAACGTTGCAGGTCTCTGCTGTATTTCCATTACACATGCAGCGAATATGTTCTCTGTGTTCTGCTGCGATAGAAAAGTTGAAGGTTTCTTTGGTACTGGCACATGTGCTCGGAAACTGATGTCTGTGGTCCGGTTTGTTAACATAAAGCTGGCAGAGACCACAACTGTTTGCTCTTCCCTGTGTACTCATGTGGCACAGAACAGACACATTGTGGCCCAAAGGAAGAGCTTTATTCCACCAGCAGTTTACAGCCACTTCACAAGAGACTAAACAAATAAAAAATACAACAAAAGACAAGAACAACAAGTTGAGGCAACAGAACTATTATGAACTCAGTTCCATTGTTTAACATGAACTCAATGGTCTGTCCTGTGAATATTTGCTGTATTGTTTACTGCTAAAGAAAAAACTACTTTGTCCTAATATAAAGTGACCTAAAAAAGTATTTGGGCTCTTAATGAATAAATGTTGCAATAGATTGCAAACTAAGTGGCATCTGCCAACAAATGCTGGTAGAACTTTACTTTTCTGAAGCATTTTGCTTTATTTGTGAAATAAAATGCATTCTTTCATATTTTAAAACTACATATAGTTAAAATTCAAACTATATATAATTGAAAACAATACAAATTTTCACAAAAATTACACAACGCACTTTATTTCACAAATAACAAAGTATGTATGTATTCTTACTTATTATGTATATGGTAGAATGAAATATTGAAAACGAAACACTTTTGCCCACCTTGAGAACATATCCACAAGTAAAGCATTGTAACAAAATGCACTTTCACACTCTGCCATGCCATAGTTCAAGGCATCCGCGCACGCGACAACTCCAGCGTGACTCAACGTCCCGTTAACCTAGTGATCACACAGTTACGGGAAGTCCACGGTCATCAGATATTTGTTTATTTCGCTCCAGAGTTACATCGTTGTCCCGCGAGACGCACAATAAGGTTCTTCAGCGTTTTTCTGTCTTATTTTCACGAATCTATTAAAAATAGTAACATCGCTCTCTGCATCCTGGATCGAGAATTTTCTGTTTCCTGTGATCTCGTTCCTTTTAGTTTCTTATAGATTTTAGGTATAAGCTTAATTTTCGTTGATTAAGTTACAGACACCGTTCTCAAACCTCTTCAAATGTCAAGCTTGAACTCTCTTTACTTGTAAACATGCAGCAGTTCACAAATCTGAGTAGTACTTGCATGAAAAGACTCCACCCATATGACTCATAAGCAAAGCCAGTTGACCAATCAGGACAAAGGTAATTATTTTCAGCACGTTCCTTCAGCTCAGAGCACTTTAGGGGAAACTACTTCTCCAGGGCTTGTACAAATACCAACACGTACTGTCTTGGCCCCTTGTGAGCGCGTGCACACAATACGAAATAAGTGCTTTTAGAAGCCCTATAGTTACTAAATTGTGTCATCTGTTATAAAGGCTACTGAACCGATGCTTATTGTAAACACGTGCATTTTACAGTGTTTCATCGGGAAATGAAATGGTGTATGCACACATGTGGTCTACTGTCACTCGTGTGAACACTTGGGCCAAATACAGGAAATACATCAAGCAAGTAGATAAGCGATCAAGACCTTAGTTTCTGTGGGTCCAGGCCACCTGAACTCACACTGCACAAAATGGAGAACATAAACATGTGCTTCATATTGAACTAAACTCATTTTTTTTGAGTCAGATGCATGAATCACTCTTTAGGGCAAGACTTATTTATCTAGACTTTAGACTTTAGGTTGGCAAATTTATTAGTCATAATTCCTGCATCAAACAAGTGGTCTTTTGGGAAACAAATTCTTATCCCCTTCTGAAAGAAACTGACTCTAAAAGAATCTAAATGTCTGCCAATACTATTGAGACACTATACTAACTTCTATTTTGTATTTTTCAAATTTAAAACAACATCAGCAAAACAAATTGAGTGAAAAATGCATAATTCCATATATATATATATATATATATATATATATATATATATTCACCATCATTTTGAAGTTTATTGATCACAGTTTATTAAAAGTTTTCATAAATTGTTATGGTTAAATATGCAAATGAGCACAAACTGATTCATTAGCAATTAATGCAAATAATCATCTTTATTCAAGAGTGAAATATACTCTTTTAAAAAGCGAACACACTGAATTGAATACAAAAAGTAACTTATTACTTTACAACATCAAACATTATAACTGCAAAATGCATGGGAGTTCAATGCAAACCATTTAGAAGTCTCAAGGACAATACATGAATGGAGATGGAAAAATGAAACACAGGACAGAATGGAGAAGCACACACACACACACACTTTTTTATTCACTCATGCTATAGAGAAGGTAAGTCTCTCAGCAAAGCGAGCTGATTTCTCCTTTGCTGCAGCCCCACTTGCAGCAGGCGTTGGACAGTCCCACCACTACATCACGTCCTTTTCTGTCAACGGTACGCAACGCTTCAAGCACCTCCTGTGAAATGAGAGAGCGCATGGGCCTGCTGAACACGCCACCTTCCTGTTCCCCTTGTGCCAGTGACGGAAGATTTGAGTCAGGGGCATGCTGGGAGGACGGTGCAGCACCGTACAGCACTGCGCTGTCTGGAGCATTACTGTCATACGAGCTGAATAAATCCAGGATTTCATCTGGGAAATAAGAGATGTTTCATGTAATAGTTGTAAAACAATTCATGAATCACGATGATTTCTGATGAAGAAACTCTTTTCACTCAAAAATTTTGATTTTTAACAATTCATTCAAGAAATAGCAAGTTACACAATGAATTAAACATGGAATTTTGAAATGGAAAGACTTATATAGTATTTTCTTGTGGAATGCACTCCAATAATGTTTTATGTACGACTCCTAAAGAGTGTATGTAAGTCTGTACACACTTTGAAGAATCTTAAATATATGAGAGTTTTGACTAGTTTTGAACTTTTTTTGATCATACACCACTGGAGTTGATAAGATTTGTGTGTGTGTGTGTGTGTGTGTGTGTTTATGCTCACCAAGATTGCATTTATTAATTCAAAATACAGTAAACACAATAATATGTGACCCTGGAGCACAAAACCAGTCTTAAGTTGCTGGGGTATATTTGTAGCAAAAGCCAAAAATGCACTGTATAGGTCAAAATGATAGATTTTTATTTTATGCCAAAAATCATTAGTATATTAAGTAAAGATCATATTCCATGAAGATATTTTGTAAATTTACTACTGTAAATATATCAAAACGTCGTTTTTGATTAGTAATATGCATAACTAAGAACTTCATTTGGACAACTTTAAAGGCGATTTTCTAAATATTTAGATTTTTTTTGCACCCTCGGATTCCAGATTTTCAAATAGTTGTATCTCGGCCAAATATTATCCGATCATAACAAACCATACATCAATGGAAAGCTTATTTATTCAGCTTTCAGATGCTGTATAAATCTCAATTTTGCCAAATTTACACTTAAGACTGGTTTTGTGGTCCAGGGTCACATATTGTGAAATATTATTACAGTTTAAAATTTTCTATTGAATTTTCTATGTCTTTTTAAATGCTTGTTATGCAAAACAGAATTTTCAGGATCAATAAGACTCCAGTCTTTATTGACTAAAAGTATTAATTTTTCAAAAATTTAACTGAGCCCAAACTGAATTTTCATAATTTTAATCCATAATTTTACATGTAAAATGTACTAGTTTAAAGCATAGTAAAAATAGAGATTAAATAGTTATATCCATATGTTTGTAATATTGTTACAACCTAGAATTCTGTATTTTAAAGTTTTGGGTTGCAAAAATGTTCAAATCCAACCTTTTTATTTTCTGTATTAAAATGTATTCTGTATTTTTAATATGAAATCTACTATTGCTCAACATAGTAAAAATAGAGATTAAATAGGTATATCCAAAATATTTAACTTGTAGTTTATTTGTAATATTGTTACAACTAAAAAAATGAAATTTGACAAGTTTTACAAAAAAAAAAAAAAAAGTTTTACAAAACCTGCTCTGCAAGGTCTGTAATACTAACCTGTGTTTGTCAAGGAGCGCTTCCATCGAGAGCCTCCGCAGGTGAAGATGACAGCGCGGATGAACTCCCGGCCGCATAATTTGACTCCGTACGAGGGGCCGTCCAGTGCCTGTACTCCAGCCAGCAGCAGACACACTGCAAGCGCTGTGGTTTTCCACATCATGCTGAGAGCAGATCTTCACTGACAGCAGCGGTTAGTGTTCAGAAGCTGGTTTCCTGCTGGGCTTTCTTTGGTTTGGACAGGTGCCTGTTTGACGGCGAAGTTCTGTGATTTTTCCCAGGTCCCTGTTCCTGCTTATAAAGAGGTGAGGGGCACACATGCTCAAACCCCCCCAAGCAGGAGTCACAGATAACCCTGTAAGATAGTGGCGGAGACCTTTCCAATAACAAAAGCATGAGCAGGAAAGGTGAATGTGTAATTATAAGGGCATTCTGTGACACGAAACACTCTTTCTTCATTTAAATTGATGAATCATATTTGCCATACGACTCATGTCAGGATATTGCAGTATGAACAACAGTGATTTTTCTTTGCATACAGTGATTGAATTAAGATGTCTGTCTGTTTTTTTCTATTAAATTCATTGCAGTTAATCTTTTTATTTACATTTTTATGCATTTGGCTGATGCTTTTGTCAAAAGCAACCTACTTTGCATTCAAGATAGCAGTGTTTCACATTTCTTGGGAATCGAACCTATATGACCATTAGCTTTATTATTTTTCTTAATTAAAAATAATTAAATCAGTAAAATTTTATTTACATTTTGTATATAATGCTTTAATCCAAAGAGACTTGCATTGCATTCAAGATACACATTTTATCAGAATTATATTTCTTGGGAATCGAACCCATGACCTCGGTGTTGCTAGCACCATGCTCTCCTGTTTGAACTATAGGTTTATTATTTTAATTTTTAATTTTATTTTTTCATTTAAAAATAATTTAATTCACAATTAAAGTTAAAATGTTTAGGTGATGTATTTTTATTATACAAATTTTATGGCATGTTTTGTAAAATGTGTTTATTTTTTTGCCATATATGAAAGTTTTATATATTTATATTTAATCTATAATGATTTTATCCAAAGCAACTTACATTGCCTTCAAGATACACATTTTATCTGCATTACACATTACCTGGGAATCGAACCCATGACCTTGGTATTGCCATCATGCTCTATTCTTTGAATTACAATAATGTATTATTTTTCTTAATTAAGAATAGTTACATTAATAATTCAAGTTAAAATGTGTAGTTGATGTATTTTTATGGTCAAATTTTTAAGGCATGTTTTGTTCAGGTTAAATGAAGTAAAGTGTGTTTTCTTGCTTTCATAGGCTAATCATTTATGAAAGCAAGAGCACAGCTCCCCAAAATCTGTCCTGAGTTCACCCGAATGCTTGTTTTACCTTCTTTGCACTTCAATGCATAATTTATTTTGACCATTTTTTCCAGACCGAGTGATGACTGAGGTGTAGAGGTTAAGAGACAAAGAGATGTAGCGAGCATGGCATTTTCAAAGTGTGATAATACAGTCCATTGCACACGAGCGATCCTTGCATCCACATGGACAAAGGTCACCAATATCCAAAATGACAACAGAATAATGAATTTTTAACGAATGTGATAACAATGACAACAGCATGACATTTCGAGAGACATTAACCACAATATTTGACGCATGGAGGATGGTGGCCATGGAAATATATGTAGGCCTATAATTTAATAGTATAACGTGTATAATATTATATATATATATATATATATATATATATATATATAGGCTATGAATAGGCTATATATATATTTTAAATATATTATTTGAAATCTTATAAAGAAGCACAAAATTCCAGGTCCATCACATTCACTTTTCTCTGGATCTGTTAAGTAATTTTAAATATATGCAATTCATACAAAAAAATTATAATTTGAGTACATGTTCTGTGATGACCCTGATTTCAATTTCCTAATTAAAATTAATTAGGCAAGGCAAGTTTATTTATATAGCGCATTTTCTACACAATGGTAATTTAAAATGCAATTAAATGAATGAATAAATTTAAAATGTTGAAGTGTATTTTTATGATCAAATATTGTAAGGAATATTTTTCAGGTCAAATGGAGTAAAAGTGTGGTTAGTTTCCAAAATACATTTTGAAATATATCAAAATTGCATACATTTATTACATACATTTCGCTTTATTTGGAGGAAGAGGCTGTTGGATCGCGTGCTGAAAGCTCTTATACAACGTGGATTCAGATCAGCTTTCTATCAGTTGTTCTGTAATAGCGAACGACGACCTACCGACACGACTGATTTCAGATCAGTACACAAAAGCGTGAGGCACGGTTATGATTGACACGCTTCAGACGAACCCGGCGCCGTATGTCGCATTGGCTGCCTAGTTCCACCAATAGGAAGACGCGGCGTTACAGTTATTGTATCCGGACCAATCAGAGCGAAGAAAAGGGGCGGGAACTCAGCGAGTGGGTAGCAACAGTTGCCCGGGTGAGGACGAAGCGCCATAGCCACGGTAGTCGTGGTGACAAGAACCCAGCAACGAGAATCAACAACAACAACAACCCGATTCATTGACAAAAAGCCTATTAAATCCAAAGTACCGCTGGAAAAGTCACTCGGAATAAAAGGTGATTCCGTTTTTTATATTTCATATGAAGTCTCACTGTGTGGAAAACAGAAACAGGTGCGAGGATGATGATATGTTTAGCGTCTATCGATGTCCAATAATCATTATCGGTGAGCGGGATTGCTGAGCGATCGTGTCCACCGCCAGACAGACGCGTCTCTCTAAGGATAGACATTATTACCTGCAGCCTCTGCCAAAGCTGCTCGTTGTTATGACGATATACTAGATAGGTTGTACAAAATGGCGGGTGTTGTTTGCAATAATACGTGAGTCTCCATACACATTGCTGGATAGCCACCCATCCGTAGCGCTCGGCTAGCGTTGCTATGGAGCCAGGTGTTATAAACGCTGTTGGCATAGTTACACCGACGACCACGTTGACAAACCCGCCGTTATTGCTGGATAAACCAGATGCGCTCCTGTTCTTCACCTTTACTGACCACTCGATGCCTATTGGATGTGAAACCATATGTAATATAATGTGCAGAAATGGCATTCGTGTCAGTCAGTGCATTGTAAATAAGATGCAAAGCAGGACATTTGACTGCGCAGGTACTGGGTCGAGATGTTTGCACGACCACGAGTAGATTCTTTTGTCAGGTATATACTGTGGTACTTTATGTGTTAAGTTTATGAATATACTTACCAGGTTCAAATGGTTTATTTATTGACATTTCTATTGTTTAAAATATGCCTTATGGGTGCATATGCTTATATAGAAGCCAATACCTGTTAATTTATGTAAATAATACATTTTCATTTTTATTATTATGCATCTTGTTACATATTAGATCATTATGTCTTTATTATAATTATTATGTATAATTATTTGCATTCACGCATTCAGGTGGTGGATAAGGAGATCCCCTCACAATGTAAAGCGCTTTGAGTGCTTAGAAAAGTGCTATATAAATTAAATGAATTATTATTATAATTACGTAAGGGCGTTTTTTGTTTATACAAACCAAGTGATGCATAACCAAACAAGTGATAAAAATTAATAAGGTAACTTTATAAGAAAACAAAAGTAGCAAGATGTATACAGGCTTGATTTGATTATAGCATAATTGAATCATAAATTTTCCAGATTAGAGTAACAGTAATGAAGTAAATTAGGACTGACACATGAAATTTGACATTGATATTGATATTGATTTTTTTTATTGACATTGATATTTGTGACCCTGGACCACAAAACCAGTCTCAAGTCGCTGGGGTATATTTGTAGCAATAGCCAACAATACATAGTATGGGTCAAAATTATCGATTTTTCTTTTATGCCAAAAATCATTAGGATATTAAATAAAGATCATGTTCTATGAAAATATGTAAATTTCCTTCTGTAAATATATCAAAACTTAATTTTGGATTAAATTAATATGCTTAAGAACTTCATTTGGACAAGTTTAAAGGCAATTTTCTTGATATTTAGATTTAGATTTTTATTTTTTTGCACCCTCAGATTCCAGATTTCAGGTTGTATCTCAGCCAAATATTGTCCTATCCTAACAAACATATACCAGTGGAAAGCTTATTTATTCAGATTTCAGATGATGTATAATTCTCAATTTAAAAAAACAAAAAAAACAAATTGACCCTTATGACTGGTTTTGTGGTCCAGGGTCACATTTAAGGTTTTATTAACAATGAGATTGGATTTTTAAACATCTAAGACACTATTTGTTTTTTTAGAGAACTGCACCTTATAATTTTTATTTTTTTGTGTCCAAGTCCCACTTTGTGTTCTTGACAATGGTGTGTGCCCTCATTCATTTGCAAGCAGTGATCAGGTTACTGGTAATAGGACACCAAATGCTCTGCCCTAACCTCCCCTCCTCTTCTTTTTGCTGGCTCAACAGTGGTTGTAGTTTTTAGGGCTTTCTTGGAACCATATGGTTGTGCCAAGGCGGTGATTAGTGATAATAATGAAAACTCAATTAACTTTGATAGTGTTATTATGGCAAGCATCCTCATTATTATTGCATCAGTGCATAACTTATCCTACACTATTGACAATGGTGATTTGCTACACCTAGCAAATGATGAAATTAAAAAAATCATTGCATGGCTCTCTGAAATGCTTGATTCTGACTGGTCATTTGCGTCATTGGAGGTCTAATATTCCCCAGTAATGACTGCTGTCAATAATAGCAATGCTGAATAACGGCTATCTGAGGCCAGAGCTTCTTCCATGTCTCTTGTATGACATTCTAACTTGCTCTCTCTTGATTTATACAAATGCAGCTGGTACCATCTTGAGTCTCACTTATCGACTGTGCTGAAACTGAATTCGGAGAACTGTATTATTAGTAATATTGTTGTCAGGACTATTGTTTTACACGTTTCTAATGGATTACGACAATAAACAGATAAGATTTTTAAACTGTTTCAACGCAAATCAATGTTTCATTTAACGTAATTATTTATTTGGTGAAAATCTGTCTAATAATTGGTTTACTGTACATTATCACTTAAAATGTTCATCTTGTTTAAACTTGTTTGCTTGACTTGATAATATACATTCAGCCAGTTGTTATCACTGAATAAACCCCCGAAACGGTGATCAGGACCATGACGCGAAAATTATGCCTTACTTATTGATTTACATTAAAGGCACCTATTGCCCTAGCAATACACCAAAATTCACCATGTTCAATCATACAACTGCATTTAAATGTATATTTAGAAATGTATATTTCTATATATATCATGTGAATCTGTGATTAATTTCTCCTTTCATTGCATTCAGTCCAATGGCAACTCCAGCGTATGTGAGGGAGCTGCAGCAGACCTCCCAGCCTCAGGGGGGCGGTGTGACCCCCACATCAGGCCAGGCTGCCACCGTGACGGCAGCTCCGCAACAATTCCTGGCTGAACTTCAGACTACAGGGGCCACGCCTTCAGCGGCCCCGCCCACCGGCCAGACCACGCCCCCTCCCTCACAAGCACAGAAGAGCCAGGCACCGCCCGCACAAGCCCCGCCCACTCAGACTCAATATGTCACAGCTGAGATTCAGAGCTCACCTACGCAGTCCAGCAGTCAGAATACACCACAGTACATCGTTGTCACGGTTACAGGTAAGAGATCATAAACATGAATGACATGCTATAGTCTCTGCTCAGAAAAAAATACGTATTATTCCTGTAACGCTGCCAACTCCAAGGTCACGAGTCTGATTTGCAGAAAGATGTTTACCTTGAATGCAATGCAGGTCACGTTGGATAAAACATCTGTGAAATATTAATACACCTCTTTTTCTCCATTTTTCCTTTCTGTAGAGGGTTCTCTTCATTCCAGTGACTCTGTATCAGATTCTAGTCCTCCTGCTGCTGTAGTCCAGACTGGAGTTCCTACACAGGTGGTGCAGCAGGTGCAGACCGCCCAACAGGTAACACTAACCCTGAACCCTAACCCTGTGCACCCAAATATACAGCAAAGCCACCTGCACCACCACTCACCTAAACAAGCACAACTTTGGATTGCACTGCAATAGCATCAAGGGTTAAATCAAGAAAGGATTGAACATATATATACTGTACTACTGTTATATTCATCACAGATGCACTGAGTTGATCAAAAGTGACTGCATAATTATTACTGTTTAAAATATATTCAAATGGAAAATGGTTCTTTCGAATTGTAATAATGTTTCACAATATAACCTTGGTGAACAAAAGACACGTCTCTCAAAAACATTTTAAAAACCTTCCAAATCTAAATTTTGAACAGTAGTGTAGATAGATATACAGACTGACACAAATCTATAGAAACCCTTTGGAATTATATGGCTTCTCGAAATGTGATTTGATCAAATTCAAGGTCATGGTAGCAAAATATGCGATAAGCGATCAAGGTCATGTATTTAAGTATGTGAATGTTTAAAAAGCACTTAGTTAAAATGACTTGAAGTGTTCAAATGAATGCATAACAATTCAGGTATTTTTGACCTGTCTTGTAAAATATTAAAATACAAAATGTGAAAATACAGAAACTTTCTTTCATACTAAGTGCTTTTTTTTTTTTTTTACTTCAGTATGGTCTAATTAAATTAGATTTTGTCAGATCAGAAGAAGTGTTGTTGAAGTTTCGAAAACCGTGAGAGGATTTTTAAACACCTGGGCCTCAGTCAGTCCACAGATGGAGGAAACTCAGCACTGCTTGTTGTTTGAGTGTGAGTTTTGTAGAACAGCAGTTCTAAGAAAAAGACTTGCCCTGCGGTCCTCAAACGCATGAGACCTGATGATTGAGGTTTTTTTGCTTTTGTCTACATCACAAATACCCTAAACAGCACTAGTGGGAGGAAACCACTGCTCTCAAAAAACATAAATGTGTTAAAGACAAATTGGTAGTTTAACAGTTCTGCTGGAATGTCCAAAAGATTCTGGTAAATATACACAGAGCTAGATAACATTTTCTACAGGTTAACAACTGTACATCCACAGGTGAGCAACTGTATGTCCAGGTTTACTAATGCAGACCATCACGCAAAGCCATATAATGTGCATTTTTCTTATATTTAAATATAAGATTTATATTAAGATTTAAATGAATGTTCCTGTTTAATCATCACAAAAGCTTCAATTGCAAATGCATTCCTGTAATAATTGCTTTTATAAACTGTAAGTCATACACTACTGTTTAAAAGTTTGGGGTTAGTAAGGTTGTTTTTTTTGTTTTGTTTTTTTAAGGAAATTTATTTATTCAGTAAATTTTCCATTTTCCACAAAAATGGAACTGAAAATTAAGTTTTTTCATCACAGGAATAAATCACATTTTAATATACAGGTGCTGGTCATATAATTAGAATATCATCAAAAAGTTGATTTATTTAACTAATTCCATTAAAAAAGTGAAAGTTTTAAATTATATTCATTCATTACACACAGACTGATATATTTCAAATGTTTATTTCTTTTAATTTTGATGATTAGAGCTTACAGCTCATGAAAGTCAAAAATCAGTATCTCAAAATATTAGAATATTTACATTTGAGTTTGAATAAATGACCATCCCTACAGTATAAATTCTGGGTATCTCTTGTTCTTTGAAACCACAATAATGGGGAAGACTGCTGACTTGGCAATGATCCAGAAGACGAACACTGACACCCTCCACAAAGAGGGTAAGTCACAGAAGGTCATTACTGAAAGGTGTGGCTGTTTACAGAGTGCTGTATCAAAGCATATTAAATGCAAAGTTGACTGGAAGGAAGAATTTGGGTAGGAAAAGGTGCACAAGCAACAGGTATGACCGCAAGATTGAGAATACTGTCAAGCAAAGCCGATTCAAACACTTGGGATAGCTTCACAAGGAGTGAACTGAAGCTGGAGTCAGTGCATCAAGAGTCACCACGCTCAGACGTCTTCAGGAAAAGGGCTACCAAGCCACTTCTGAACCAGAGACAACGTCAGAAGCATCTTAACTGGGCTGTGGAGAAAAATAACTGGACTGTTACTCAGTGGTCCAAAGTCCTCTTTTTAGATGAAAGTAAATTTTACATTTCATTTGGAAATCAAGGTCCCAGAGTCTGAAGGAAGAGTGGAGAGGCACAGAATCCATGTTGCTTGAAGTCCAGTGTGAAGTTTCCACAGTCAGTGATGATTTGGGCTGCCATGTCATCTGCTGGTGTTGGTCCACTGTGTTTTCTGAAGTCCACAGTCAACGCAGCCATCTACCAGGAAATTTTAGAGCACTTCATGCTTCCTTCTGTTGACAAGCTTTATGGAGATGCTGATTTCATTTTCCAGCAGGACTTGGCACCTGCCCACACTGCCAAAGGTACCAAAAGCTGGTTCAATGACCGCAGTGTTACTGTGCTTGATTGGCCAGCAAACTCGCCTGACCTGAACCCCATAGAGAATCTATGGGGTATTGTCAAGAGGAAGATGAGAGACACCAGACCCAACAATGCAGATGAGCTGAAGGCCACTATCAGAGCAACCTGGGCTCTCATAACACCTGAGCAGTGCCACAGACTGATCGACTCCATGCCACACCGCATTGCTGCAGTAATTCAGGCAAAAGGAGCCCCAACTAAGTATTGAGTGCTGTACATGCTCATACTTTTCATTTTCATACTTTTCAGTTGGACAAGATTTCTAAAAATCCTTTCTTTGTATTGGTCTTAAGTAATATTCTAATATTTTGAGATACTGATTTTTGACTTTCATGAGCTGTAAGCTCTAATCATCAAAATTAAAAGAAATAAACATTTGAAATATATCAGTCTGTGTGTAATGAATGAATATAATATACAAGTTTCACTTTTTGAATGGAATTAGTGAAATAAATCAACTTTTTGATGATATTCTAATTATATGACCAGCACCTGTATATACTGTGTGTGTGTGTGTGTATGTATACTTAAAAACATAAAGTCTTATTGACTAAGTGGTAGTATAGCTAAAACATACTTAAAGGTTCATTTAGTCTTATTGGGTTTGTGTTTTGGCTAGGAAGTTTACATTCACCAATAGCATTATAGAAATGCACTATTCACAGTAAGCTGCAGTTTATTTGTCCATAAGGGGAAGGTTCTAAAAACAGGAGGGTTACTGAGGTAAAGCGAATGGTATTCAGGTTAACATGTGATCATCTCTGCCCCAAATCAATTTTATTAGGCCACTGATATGACTGGAGTCTTTATCTTATTTTAAACACAGTTGCTATTCATTTCTTCTGGGGTAAAGCTTTTTAATGAGAAAAGAAATACTAAGTTGAGTGTCTGAGAAGCTTCTTTCTGTAACTCCCTTCATTCTGTGAAAGTACATAAGCATTAGAGCTGTAAACCATGGCCCAGTTTAGATTAAATTAGATTGTGTTTTGCCATTCTTGCAGTAGCTTTTTTCAGCAAGCTAATGTTTTCCCTGTAATCTATTAACAGAGGTCAGTGGTTCAAGCCACATCTCAGACAACGAAAACAGAGCCGGGCACCCAGCTGAATGTCACCAGCCTACAATCGGTGCACCTGACACAGGAGGTGAGCTCTCTCACTCATATAAATGTGTAATTATGTCAGTAAAGACTGGCTTTGCAGTCAAATTGATGCCTTTGTCCAAGGTCTCTCTCTTTAAAATGCATTTTATGTGACTCCCATTTCATTTTCAAATGTTCACAATCATGTCATCTTGAATGTATTGCATTAAAGGAATAGTTCATCTAGAAAAAGTGGCTTAACTGTTCCTTTAATGCAAAATTCACTATGCTCCCAGTCGTCTAACCCTTTGACGGTTGCTTTCAGAACTCTTTTCTCAGACAGAGAGGAAGTGTTGCGCAGAGAGAGAGTGAAGTGAAGAGACAGAGACAGATAGAAAACTGGTTGGAGCGTAGGCCAGCAGTAGTTCTACTAGAGAAAAGCACTAACCCGTTTGGAGACAGTTTATCATATGCATCAGTCAATGGAGGTTTGCTGGATTGCTCATCCTGTTTCCCCCCGTCTCTACCTGTCGCCTATTCACCCGTCACCTTCTCTCTACCCGTCATGTCAGTGGGCTGGGAGACAGACAGGGTCTCCTACACCTCTGCTCCTGTGCCAGATGTGCAGTCTTACCTCTATGAGATGCCCTCAGCCCATAGCGTAGGTAACTTTAGTTAAAACACAGTGTTGTAGGTATAGCTGTGTATGTCAGTTAGTGAGAGTGAATTGTGTTAGATCATTTAGTGCAGTGATTTCCAACCAATGATAAAAATATGTAATACACACATTGTTCAAAAGTTTTTGAAAGAAGTCTCTTTATGCTAATCAAGGCTGCATTTATTTGGTTAAAAATACAGTGATGATGTGAAATATTATTACAGTTTAAAATAACAGTTTTTTTTTTATTTTAATATATTTTAAAATATAAATTATTTTTGTGATGCAAAGCTGAATTTTCAGCATCATTCCTCCAGTCTTCAGTGTCACATCATCCTTCAGAAATCATTCTAATATACTGATTTGCTGCTCAAGAAACATTTCTTATTATCGTCATTGTTGTTTATGTAGAAACAGTGATACTTTTTTTTCAGGATTCTTTGATACTTTTTTTCAATTTTTCTTTGAAAGCTCAAAAGAACAGCATTTATTATTATATATGTCTTTACTGTCACTTTGATCAATTTAATGTGCCCTTGCATAAAAAAAGTATTTTATTTATATATATATATATATATATATATATATATATATATATATATATATATATATATATATATATATATATATATATATATATATATATATATATGAAGAGTTCATGTGCAAAAACCGATAAATTCCACTTTTAAAAAAATAAAAAACGAGCTGACAAAATATCTAAAAATATTAAACATTTGTTTATATTAAATATTTTTATATTATCAGTAATATATTTTATATTAAAAGCTAAATAACTTTAATAAAAGCTAAATAAAATAACTAATGTTAATAAACTATTTTCATAAACTATTTTCATCCCATCAAATGTATCAGTTAAACCATTTTTAGAGAAGTCAACTCTGTGAGTCTATTTTTCACCCACAGTATTGATTGTTTTTAGTTAAAAAGTGAATTTTTGGTAGTTTCCATTATATTAATAATAATAAAAAATGCTATCCAATGTAATATGAGTTTAATGAACATATTTCTGGGTTTACTGTTGAGGACGAGTACTTGAACCTTACTGCTGAGGTTGTTTTTTTTTGGAGTGTACATAAGACTAAAAGGTTGGGAAACACTGAATTAGCAGGCATGTTTTTATTGCAAAATTGTGTTTATTGCAGAACTGTGATTGTGTCAATTTTGCCGCCTTAATTTGTGTCTTGGTGAATGTGCACCGCAGGTACAGCAGCAGCTCCAACAGGTGCCAGTCCAGCATGTGTATACTAACCAGGTGCAGTATGTGGAAGGAGGAGATGCTAACTACACCACAAGCACCATGTGAGTATTTACAAGAACCAACACTCAGGCCCAGCCCTGTGCACATGTGCAGGATCAGCTAAAGGGCTTTTCACACTATACTTCCTTAATTTACAGCTAGCTCTTTGTTATAGCCACTGTTAACCATGGGTTAAGCAAACCTTCACACTTGTATTTTAAGAAAGGATTGGCAATGCTTTTTACTGTAGAATATGAATATCAAAAGATATACAGTATGAAACAAAGTTGTAGACAGCCAACTAGTGCTGTCAAACAATTAATCGCGATTAATTGCATCCAAAATAAACGTTTTGTTTACATGATATATGCGCGTGTACTGTGTACTTATTATGTATATATAAATGCACACACATGCATGTGCATATATATATGTTATGTTTATACAGTGCCCTCTAAAAGTATTGGAACAGTAAAGACAAAATTGCTCAGTTGGCTGTGGAGTCAAGACATTTACAAATATGATTAAAAGATGAATATGAGACAAAACTACAAAATGTCACATTTTATTATTGGGTGATTCAACACACAGATGTTTTACCAGCTAAGAAATTCAGCACTTTTAGAGTTTCATCCCTCTATCTGATGTGAGCATAAGTATTGGAACAGTTGCCTCACAGGTCTTTCTAAGTGATCAGCTGTGTCCTGTTGCATTAATAATTCAGATATTAAAAGCAGGGAATGTGTCGTATCAGTTATATCCATTACTTCTGCATTCTGAATCTTGCATTCGATGATGACACACAAACCAGGATGAAGATGAGGGAGCTGACTCTGAGAGAAAAGCAAGCAATTTGGATGCTAAAAGAAAAGAGGAAGTCAGTTAGAGCTATAGCAAAAAGAAAGGGCATGGAGAAATCAAGAGTTTGGAAACCACCAGTGACACCAGCAACCAACAATGACCTGATCGGCTGAGAAAACAACAGTAGTTGATGACAGACAAATCATAAAAGCTGTGAAAATGAACCCTAAAAGACGTGTCTGTAAAATCACCAACAACTTCCAGAAAGCTGGGGTGATGCTCTGACAATCTACTGTCCTCAGGAGACTTTGACACAGAATAACAGAGGCTACACAGCAAGATACAAACCTCTGACCAGCTCCAAAAATAGAAAGGCAAGATTAGAGTTTGCAAAAAAGCACAAAGGTGAGCCAGAAGAGTTTTGGAACTGTGTTTATAGACTGATGAGACAAAGATGAACTTTTATCTAAGTGATGGGAAAGCAAAAATGTGGAGAAAAAAGAGAACTGCAATGATCCCAAGCATACAGCCTCATCTGTAAAGCATGGTGGAGGTATGGTGGAGGTGGTGTCATGGCATGGGCATGCATGGATGTCTCTGGAACAGTCCCTCTCAACTTAATGTATGACTTAATGTTTGATAACAGTAGCAGAATGAATTTAGAAGGGTACAAAACCATCTTGCCTACCAATATTCAAGAAAATGCCACCAGATTCATTGGGAAGTGCTTCGTATTGCATCAGGACAATGACCCAAAACACCCTGCCAGTTCAGTCAAGGAGTTTATCAGGGCAAAGAAATGGAAAGTCTTAGATTGCCCAAGTCAATCTCCAGATTTAAATCCGATTGAACATGAATTTCACCAGCTGAAGAGGAGAGTAAAGGCAAAACAAAACAAGCAACAGTTGGAATTGGCTGCATTAAAGGCTGGGAAAAGCATTTCAAAGGATGAGACCAAGAGTCTGGTGATGTCTATGGGTCACAGACTCACTGCTGTGATTGTGCACAAGGGATCTGCAACTAAATAATAGCTTTTAATCTTTTATATATGCCTTATGTTCAACTGTCCCAATACTTATGCTCACATCAATGAGTGGGATGAACTCTAAAAGTGCTGTTCTTTTTATTTGGTAAAACATGTATGTGTTGAAACGGCTAATAATAAAATGTGACATTCTGTAGTTTTGTCTCATATTCATCTTTTCATCATGTCTTGACTCCACAGCCAACAGAACAATTTTGTCTTCACTGTTCCAATACTTTTGGAGGGCAATGTATATTAAATATATTTATATGTAAGTTATATGAATATAAGTTTATGCATGTAAATATTTTCAAAATATACTGTATATGCATGTATTTATATATACATAACAAATATAGACGGTACGCATGCATATATTATGTAAACAAAAAACTTTTATTTTGGATGTGATTAATCGCGATTAACCGTTTGACAGCACTAGAGCCAACCACAAACTGTCATTAAATTAAAGCAGTTAGCCCAAAAAACACTCTGCATCGTGTTTAACAACGCCCCTTAGCTGTTATAAATTCACTGTAAACCACGGCTTCACGGGGCTTATTGCTTTTATAAAACGGTTATTCCATATACTCAAATATTTATTGAGCAGCAAATCAGCATATTAAAATTATTTCTGAAGGATCATGTGACACTGAAGACTGATGTAATAATGCAGAAAATTCAGCTTTGCATCACAGGAATACATTACAGTTTAATATATATCGAACAGTTATGTAAGCAATAAGGTACTGGAGGCCGTGCTGTATCTTGATTTATCACGGCTGAAGGACGTTAAGTACAACACGAAGCGGAGTGCCTGCAACCCCTTCAGCCAAGATTTATGCGTGAGTACCTTATTGCTTTTATAAAACAGTTACCACACAATAAAAAAAACAAAAATGTATGTATTGAAATTTTACTTTTTTTTTTTCAAGCAAATGCTGTCCTTCCGCTAAAAAATAGGTCCTGACAGCAACGGTAAACGGCAAGAGAATGTTCCGAAAATGCCTCTCATCTAATGGAGATTAAAAACAGAGAATAGGAGCTCTTATCATCCACGGCGTCTGCTTTCCTTCTTTTAATTTTAAAACAGACCAATTTGCGGCATCACGCGAGTTTGCAAGCGTCATTACAGTATAAACTGATGGACATAGCTACAGAATCAAATCTGAAACATAAAAAAAAAAAATACTATAATATCCCCTCCTTGCTTCGGAAACTGTAGAGTTCCACACAGACGCGCCGCACACACACAGGGTGGCCGCGGGTTCTTAAACATTCTTAAAATGTATTAAATAAAGTTTTGCTTAAAAAAGGTCTTAAATTCAGATTCAGTGGGTCTTAAATATCTTCGGTCTCATTACCGCAGAAGTTTCACCAGTCTGACGGACCCAGGGACTGTTTACAATCATTGGACAGACGGAAGATTCCCCCCGTAGTTACTGCGAATACCACCAGCTCGCTGACAAGCCTCCTAGCTGCTTTAAATGGGTTAATGCAAGTTTACTGAAAAATTGCTCGAGGATTTTACTTGCCCGACGGGACAAATAGCCTGATTAAAACTTAAGTGATATTTTATTACATTCGGCGTAAACAGCGATTGATAATGGATAGTGTATTTCTGGTATCAATGTTGCGCTGTTGAGACTCATGCGGCCTTATGACTTATGTGGAGAAATCAATTCAAATGAGCATAACGGCAAACATAAAGAAACTCACAGAACAAACATACTGAGGTAAAAATTCAAAATGTTTAGTTTATTTATAACATGATGATAACATACCATGACAAGGGGACTATTTTGCTAAATATTTTCATGATTGCAAATGTTACATTGATTTTGGCTCAAGAAACAAGTAGTTACTTACATTTTAGACAGAATATTGACTGTTTTGTTCTATTTCACCAACAAAAATAATTCCAAACAAAGATCAGAAGTGTTGCACATTCTCCAAGCAGCACTTGCATTTTTGTTCCTGAATGATTCAGTGTTTTGAATGAATCGGTTGAATGAATTAGTGACTTACCGCCACCTACTGGTGGTTTAGTTAGTTTAAAAGTATGCATTTTTCCACCAACATTTCTTATTTGTATATTCAAAAATGTTTTTTTAAAACATTAATCTCATAACATTATTGCGGTTGTAAATTTGTAGTGCAAATTATTTAATTTGATTGCTAACAGCCCTGTTGTGTATATTAAATTTCCATTTTCAGTTGTAAGAATCTGACATGAAAGATGACGCATACATTTAATAAGGTTAAAAAATATTGGACTTTATGGAAGTAAATAACAACCTGGGGTAAATATTTAAATCTGCATGTTTTTAATATGTAAATGCTGAATAGAAAACTGATGAAAATATTGCTTCGTTTACACCACCAAAAATATTGCTGATGTGGAGCTTTTGAGGGATATTCTGTATGGGATATTGTCTGCAGATATGAAAAGTTCTCTGTATATTGTAATAATAGATAGCGTTTTTGACAGCGATGATATTTTGTTTTCTTTTTAAATTTAAAAACACATTAAATATTACATTTATGTATGTAATATAATGTGTATTTCCTTCACAGGTTTGGTCTTAAATTTTACATATGGTGGTGATAAAAAGGTCTTAAAAAGTCTCAAATCTAACTTGTTCATATCTGTAGACACCCTGCACACATCAACATACCTCTGCATGAGAAGCGTTTAGACGGGGAAGGGCGGGGTCTTAAAATGAAAGATGCAACATAACGCCAACAGGGGTTACTCATACTTCATTAAATAAATAACAATCAGTTAATTCTGCCGAAATGTATAAAACATGAAACAATTTTGATGCCCAATTGCAGAATGACTGACAAAGGTTTGACAAAACAGACTGATACAAGAGCAGAGAGGTGCACATGTAATACAACATCAAGAGCACAGTAAATAATGAGACGGCTGTAGAAGACCACTGGAACAGTCTCGGACAGCAACTGGCAGATTACAATAGCAGCAAAAGGAGTGGCAAGACTAGGCAGATAGAGAGAACCAAACAAGGCACCATAGAGCCGAGCTCAGATATTGGTTGACTGCAGACTCCGAAGCAGAACAAGTGCCAGGCATGGAGAACCAGCGGCAGGACTCACGGGAACAGGTCCGGACTTCTAACACAGAGACAAGACAGGACAAGGCTCCACAGGAACACAAATTACTCCCAAGAACTAATAAAAAGGAGTGGAACAAAATAAATAATTACTAATATGACCAACACAACTAACTTAAAGAATAGCAAACAAATGCAAAACAAGATCAGGACAAGAACTGAATAATTATTAAAATAAAAGCAAAAGGCAGAAACAAACAAAAATGCAAAACAAGGAGCAAGACAAGAACATGGAACTACAAAGGACTAGACAAGACAAGGACACAAGACCGACCAACCAGACAGGGAGACAGGAACGCATACTCAACCACATCCACAGGCAGAGACAAAGACAGTGACAGAAGGAGTGAGAATGACAACAAACCGGCAAAGACGATAGGGCAAGGGGCCCTATAAATAGGGAGGAAAGCACACAAGGAACAGGTGAAAGCAATTACACTAACGGACTCAACAAAGGCTAACAAGAGGGTGAAAGATGAAAAAAGGAGGAGGGACTAGAGAAGCACATGGCTGACAAAAACAAAGCCATGTGCTAACACAAGCCAAACCCTGACAACTGGTTTACTGTATTTATGATCAAATACATGAAAGCATGAGAGACTTCTTTCAAAATCATTAACAAATCTTACCGAATCCATACCTTTGAACATGTTTTTTTGTTTCTGTAATATCCTTTAGAAAACCAGACAATATAAAATATTACTTTATTTATTATTAATGTAAAAAAAAATTAGATATGAAATATTAAAATAGTACTTATTAAAAAGGTCCTTGTGCTTAAATATGTTAATAATAATTTTAACACAGGATTTGAAAAGTTTTAAATCTCAAAACTACTAATTACTAACCCAAGGTTACATATCAAAAGATTGAAATATGGAACAAGACTGTTTGGAATTTTATTTGCAAAGTCTGAAAAGCCCAAGCTAGTAAAAGTTGTTCAAACTGAATACTATTCTGAATCCTAACCCTCTTCATTTTCTCCCAGTCGTTCCAGCAGTTTCCCATACACAGAGACCCCTCTGTATACGCAGACCACTGCTGGACAGTACTATGAGACCACCCCTGCCTCTGGTTCTGAGGCCACGTCCCCCGGCACCCCTCTCACCGTCTCTGTGACCACAGGATCCCCTGGGGTATCCATGTTTGTGGCGGGGACGGGGCAGATCGTGGCCAATCCCACTACGGCGGCAGGGGGTGGAGTCACAGCTGTAGTGGCAGCCACTGGGACGGCGTCGAACGGTTCTGGAGACTCCGGAGGCGAGGCTAACGGTAGCAGCGGGAGCTACGTGATTCAGGGTGGCTACATGCTGGCCAGCAGCGGGACCGGCAGCAGTGGAAACGGTCACGGTTATCCGCACCCCACTCGTGCCTCTCCAGCCACCGTGAGTATAAACGAAGGCGAGGACAATAGCGTGCCGTCGGCAGACAAAAAGGTATGACGACAGCAGGGGTGGGGTTTAATCGTCACTCATCGCCACTCACAGATTCCCCCCTCTTCCCGTCACCCAAATGAATTTAAACGCATGGTGATCTCATTGCTCCGTTCCACATGCCAGAGAGCACAGTGATAATTCCAAGTCCAAATTTATTTCATTTTCAGTTTTATTCCATGAAGAAAAAAGTCATCAGGAACAGCATGCCATTTCAATGACGACACATGTCAAGTTGACATGTAGCTTGTCAGTGGTGCTTGCTAAGGCTGTCACTGTGCTGTCGTATTCATTGCTGAAAACATTTAAATTCAGTCATAACCATATTCATAATATACGTGAGAGACAGATGGCCTTGTGTTCAACATGTTCCTATAAGCAGCAGCTTTCCAGCTTTGCTGCACATTCGGTTACAAAATTCTTTTAGTTAAGAATTGAGGCATTTTATTGAGTTATCGTTTCATTGCATACTCGTCTTGTATGCCACGGCACGCAGAAACAGTTGTTGAGAGGCATACAGAGCTGTGCAAAAGTGTTTGCACCCATCTGGCTTTCTGTATTTTTGCATGTTTAGACACTGAATGTCATCAGATTTACAACCAAAACATGGGGATGCATTCCATTCAAGAGGCTTTAAAATTATGTTATGTTTTTTTTTTTTTAATACTAGAAATTAATTAGTTATTAAATTCATAGAAATTAATCATTTTATTCAGCAAGGATGTAGGTAGGTAGCAGTAAAAACATTTATAATGTTACAAAAGATTTTGGTTTCAAATAAAACTATTTTCGATTCATTGAAAAATCCTGAAGAAATTTTTTTTTAAATTATATATTAAATTATAAATATATTTATTTAAAATAAATATTTATTTTAAATTGTGATATTACAATATTACAGTTTTTACTGTATTTACAATCAAATAAATGTAGCCTTACTGAGCATAAGAGACTTGTGGCCCCAAAACTGTTGACTGTTGGTATATGATTTTTCCACCAAAAAAACACTTTGTTGTTATGTCTACGAACAGTTCTGCTTTTGATCCATCTCTCGGTGGACTGCTTCATACTTGAATTATTGTACAACTGAAACCTTGAACTCCAAAGAAACGAAAGACCAGAAACTTTGTTCCTCTTTTACCACCAGACTATATGCTAACACGATCTACATACAATAAAAAATCTAATAAAATGTGCACAAACTCAGAAATTTAGACAAAAGACTTATTCACAGCACTGTATGCTTTCACGAAGCTGTCACAGTAACAATATTCATATGTAAAGACATTGCTAAATAATGCCATTTGTTGCGCATTCAAGGACACTGTATTCATTTAAAGTCAACATGAATTAAATTTCAGGTCTGAAACACCTATTTCTTATCATCCAGTCAATTCATGATAATAAAATCAAGCCCCAGCCAAAATTATTTTGTTGCACTTCAAAATGAACAAAAATGAGGTTAGTGAATGTAGTTTACTGTTGACTTTAAATGAATTACACTATGCATGAGTGTGTAATTACAGTGTACCAACATGTGTGATGTCTGCATGCAAAAGCATATGCACGGGTTTGTGTGTCGTCTGTCTTAGGACATCTTTTAGCCTGGGCTCTCTGTCTGAGTGTGTGTGTGGCTGTGTGTGTGTCTTATCCCGGCAGCTGTCCTCTGGCCCTCAGGTGCAGTGGTTGTTGGATAATTATGAGACAGCGGAAGGGGTGAGTTTGCCTCGGTCGACTCTCTACTGCCACTACCTGCTGCACTGTCAGGAGCAAAAGCTGGAACCTGTCAACGCAGCGTCCTTCGGAAAACTCATCCGCTCAGTGTTCATGGGGTTGAGGACCAGACGCCTGGGCACACGGTGAGAGAAATCAGGTCACATGACATGTACTTTTATTTTAGTGAATCAGTTCATTCAGAGAATTTGCCCCCTCCCCCCCAAAAAACCCTAAAATGAAATGTATTTAAGCACTATTTTTATGTTCAAATCAGATCGACTGAATCAATGAAAAATGTTGGTTCATAAGAATGGTTCTCTCACAAGATCACACTAAATTAATATGGCATGTTACCGTTCAAAAGTTTGGGTTCAGTAAGACTTTTTTTAAAAAGAAATGTATACTTTTATTCAGAAAGAAGTTGATCAAAAGTGACAGTAAAAACAGTTATAACACATTTCTATTTTAAATAAACACTTTTTAAAATAACTTTATATTCCAAAGAATCCTAAAAAAAAGTATCATGGTTTCCAAAAAAATAATAAACATAAATAATGCCTTCTAAAATAATACAGCATATTAGAATGATTTCTGAAGAATAGGGCTGCAACAACGAATCGATTAAATCGATAAAAATCGATTACTAAAAGCGTTGGCAACGAATTTCATAATCGATTCGTTGTGTCGCGCGACGCGGAGACGTTTGATTATTAAAAAAAAAAAACTTTAGTTGAGCGCGGAGCGAGTGAACACACTCTCGCACACGGATGGTAGCAGAGTTTGGCGCCTCATAAATAAAAAAAAAAAGTAAAAAAACGAGCGGAGGTAGAGAAATCCGTGCGACCCAAGTCATCCAAGGTGTGGGAGCAGGGGCGGCGTTTGCGTATGGCAGAGTATGGCAGTTGCCATACTCTAGCCCAGTCAGGTGCTGTGAAAAATTATCCAAACTTGAGTCGCTTATAATTCGTTTTATTATTTTAAATCAGAGAGTTTTAAAAATAGTAAACCAATGATAAGCATTAAAATAACTTGTCAGTAAAACTGTAACGCCATTGGATCATCGAGCTCTCAGCGAGACCTCGTAACTTCACCCGCCTCCGTTCAGATTGACGCGCCGCGCACAGCCTGGAGAAGATGAGATCTCTGCTTTTCGCAATGCAAGGGTGAATAAATAATTGGTGTTTGAATAGTACAGCGTTTTCTTTACTCAAACACTATGTCAGTAAAGGATAATGTTTTTGTGTGTTTGAAGAGTGGAGAAGAATTAGTTATTTGCTGTCTATATACGTTTTAAATATCCTGTGCATTATGTGCATAAGCGCTTAATTTGAGATTTTGGCCAAGTGTATTAAACGACAAGAAAAAATAAGCGCCCTTATAGCTACAATCAAAGTTATATAACCTGTAAAAGTTGATGAAAGCATAATGCACTTGCTGCTTCAGATAACAGTTACAGCTGTTCTAATGACAAACAAAACACTCCATCTCCGTCATTCTCTGGTCAAAACATTATTAACTCCATTGAGCTTGATTTTCATATAATGTTAAGTGCAAGTGTCTGATACAATACCAACGCTAACGACGCAGTGTTGTTAAATTATTTAATTTTTGCACTCCCCAAAAGTCTATATATTTGGCAGATGTAAAGCATACATGTGTATGTTTTTTGTGTTAGTCCATTTTTATTTTTATTTATTATTATTATAACAGCTCAGGGATGTTCAAGGAGCAACATGTTTGTGCACTTTCTAAAGATTTTAGTTCTGTTTTTGAATAAAGGGTTGGAAATGAATGCTTTTCTTTTTTTACTTTTTTTAATCCGATTCATCGATTAATCGAAAAAATAATCGACAGATTAATCGATTATTAAAATAATCGTTAGTTGCAGCCCTACTGAAGAATCATGTGACACTGACTGAAGACTGGAGTAATGATATTGAAAACACACACACACACACACATACATATATAGTGCTATATTAAATTATATTGTATTTCAATAAATTTTATTATGTTATTGTTTTTCAAGTGTAGTTTTAATCAAATAAATGCAGCCTTGGTTAGCATAAGAAACATTAAAAAAATCTTTTAAAAAATCTACTGACTCCATATACTCGTATATGCATATACGCGCATACGTGGTTAGAATCCTTCATAATCCTCTGGTTCAGGTCACGCAGGTGCACTGAAGCTTTGGTGTGTTTGTTCCAGAGGGAATTCCAAATATCACTACTATGGACTGCGGATCAAAGCGAGCTCATCTCTGCTCCGTCTGATGGAGGACCAGCAACACCTGGCCATGAGGCAGCAGCCCTTCTCCCAGAAACAGAGGTGGACACACGTGCGCTCTTTCATATCTTGCTATCAGTCTCTCTGGTTCCTGTGTTTCTCAGTCTGGTTCTGTCTCCCTGAAGGCTGAAGCCGGTACAGAAGGTGGAGGGAATCACTAACGGAATGTCATCAGGATCCGGACAGCAACAGCAGCAGCAGCAGAGCTCGGGTCTGTCGGACATCAGCACCCAGGTCCAGCAGTACCAGCAGTTTCTAGGTGAGTCGTGACATCAGTGTGAACCTTTAATATCAAAAGTGTAACCTGAAATGCATGCAAAAGCGGTGCTAATCCCGCTTCTAAGTTACAAATGTGAAACATACCTTTACCCGGGGTTTAAAGCGGAGTTTCGAATGACCCATAACCCAGGGTTATATGTGAAAAGCCCTCAATTGGATATTACAACAAATCATTATATGGTTGCTGTTATCATTAATGTTTAGATGCTTCCCGAGCTCTCCCGGAATTCCCTGATGTTGACCTGCAGGGTAGAGCTTTACCGGAGGGCATCGAGCTGGAACATCTTAAAAGCTTTCAGTTGCTCTACAGAGAACACTGCGAAGTGAGTCTTCTCTCTTCTTCTCTGTTTGGAAGCAGAGATTGACTGTCGGCATCACAATGAATATCTGTGTGGAAGCTAAATAACTTTTCGAGTTGATTTTTACTGATGTTGTGTTTTTCTTCAGGCCATTCTGGATGTGATGGTCAACCTTCAGTTCCCTTTGGTGGAGACTCTTTGGAAAACGTTTTGGAGGTTCAGTGAAAGTCAGGCAGGAGACTCAGCAACACTAGCTGTGTAAGTTTGCTTCCCAGCGCAACAAAATCCGACACTACATGTCAAGGTTTTTACAGTTTCCTGCTTTCAGGAGGATTTTATCAAGGTGGTTCTACTGAGCAAGGGTGGTATAGAGAAATATGAAATAATTGTCAGAAAATACAGTTTATTACAGTTTATTGAACATTTAGACAAAATAGGAAAATTTTAGAAATCTAAAAAAAAGTGTTTATTGTTGAGTATCACAGTTAGGGCCCTACGAAATCCGTTTAATTTTTTTCCCCAAATTCTTTTTTTTTTTTTTATTCCATTTTAAATTTTCTGGATTTGTTTGTTTCGTTTGTTTTCCAAACTCTGTTTTAATGGTTAAATGAAATTTTATATGTAATTAGTATGTCTAATTAATTGAAATCACAAAATGTACAATATTAAAGAGAAATTTATTAAAAGTTTAACAAAAATAAATTAAGGCCCTAAATATCTTTTATTTTTTCCTCCAATTCAGTTTTATTTTGACAAAACTCTGTTTTCAATACTTTTTTCTGTATTCTTTTTTTAATGGTTTCATTAAATATTAAAGGGGTGGTTGATTGCAATTTCACTTTTTTAATGTTAGTTAGTGTGTAATGTTGCTGTTTGAGCATAAACAATATCTGCAAAGTTGCAGCGCTGAAAGTTCAATGCAAACAGAGATATCGTCTTTTAAAATTCTGGAAGTTTAATGCCTACAAAAACGGCTCGTAGGGACTACAACGAACTACTTCCCGGGTCTGATACGTCACGGACCCAGATAAACCCCGCCCTCGGGAACATGTAAGGTAGGGGGCGAGGCCATGCTGCGCTGCTTTAGAGAAGAGGAAGAGAAAACTAGGGGTGCACGTAAAAATCTATTCATATATGAATCGCGATTCTGTCTTCTAACGATTCTAATGGATTCACAAGTTTCAAAATTAATGTTCTAAAACAGCGGTTCTCAATCCTGTTCCTCGCGTCGCCCTGCTGTGCATCTCTGTCTCTCTGTCTCTCATTCAGATTGTCAGATCCGCTCCAACAAACTGTTCCAAGTATACATTTTCACAGAGCAATGAGAAGCGTTATACATGGACGCGTGTGCGGTTGCCGTACTGTATTAAAGCTTTAATAAGAATAAAACCATATATTAAAAGCTAACATAAGCAGTAGCATAATAACAGCGTATCTAAAAGTATGAGACAACAAACAAACCATTAAGAGCCGTGCTTGCACAGGTTCTGCGCGATCCTCTTCGTCTCAATCGGGCTCAAATTGATAAGAAATATAGACAACAACATTGTTTACAATACAACCGGAGCACATGCCGCTGAACTGAGGGGCGGGACATTTAGACCCACGCTCTGCGGTTTAGCAAATCACAACATACTGAGCCAGCTAACCAATCAGAGCCCATCACGTATTTCTGAGGGAGGGGCTTCATAAAAAAAGGAAGTAATCGAGGCGTTTGTCAGAGAAGGGACAGAGTGGTGTGGAATAAAGGTAAATTATATGAAAAATAATGCGTTTTTAAAAAAACGAAGCATGAACACATGTTAGACTGCACCCCATAAACACAATCAAGCCAAGAAAAAAAACAGTAAACCACCCCTTTAATAATCAAAAGCATCTCTAATTAATTGATTTTATTAAAAAAAATAATTTATTATTATTGTATTTATTTATTTATTTTTTGCAGAAATACTGTGTTGTGTATTTACATTTTCTGTTAAAGAAATTTTGGCTAAAATGTTCCGGTAAATATTCCTTTAAAAATAATGTTTTAATAATAATTTAGTAGTAGTAGTAGTACTATGATTACATTTAAGTAATATTTCCGTCATGGTTTTTTCATGTTAAACTGAACTTTTATTTTGAGGTGTTGCTGTGAAGACCTTTAGGTTTCTGTTTGTACATGATATGATGATAGTTTTTCTTAAAAGAAGTGAGATTGTAAAGATTATGTTCATGTGTTCATGAAACCGCGCGTCTGCGCCATTCATTCACACAGAGACATGCAAAACATGAAGGATTCATATATAAATGTATTTTTGCAGCTTAATATTCACAGATACTTATCCATATCGTGTTTTGATATAACAGTACTGACCAACTTTTGATATATCCATCCAAAATTCGCCAAATTTCGTGACATTCTGCATTATACAGAGTAAATTACGTTTTATGACTGGATTCCGCGATTCCGTCCGTGTTTTCCGCATTGCGGAAATCATAGGGCCCTACACAATTGACATTAGATGAACTTCTGACAGACTGTAATGTTTAATAATTGAGACCTTTATAACAGTATAGCAGACTACTTACACAAAATGCATATAAATATCAGTTGTCACTAAGTCTTCCAATAAGATGATATTTAAACGTTGTTTTTAGTTTAACATATAATGCAATGCAACATTCCTCAAAAGCCTGATGGATTATATTTGGTACTCACATTGTAACACCATTTTTCTAGAAAATGGTGTGTGGATAATCAAGTAAACCTAAGTCGCTTCAGTCCAGTAAGTGTTCATCTTGCAATATTACTAACAATATGTAAGTTATTCTTATGTTTACTTTATAAAAAAATCAAGATTTCACAGCAAAAAGACATGTGTATAATGCCCTGAAGGTGGATGTTTTTAGAATGAGACTAATAAAGTACAACAGCTTGTAGCTGGTTTTTTATCAGTTGTACACAATCATGTTCAAAATTTAGAGACCTTATAAATTGGCATATCAGATATGATACAGTAGGCTTTATAGGGTTAATGAATAATAAGACTATATAATAATGTTTTTTTTTTTGGCTATCTTAGGCATGACGAGTCTGAGAAGAGGCTGCCCAAGTCATGTTTGGTGCTGCTCTGTAAATATGATCCAGTGCTTCGCTGGAGTCGTGACTGCGACAACACACTGTACCAGGGCCTGGTGGAGATGCTCATCCCAGACGTTCTGAGACCTATTCCCAGTGAGTTCCTGCATGTTCTCTCAATACAGATTTACTTATTAGTATGCAGCAGTATGTGCCAGAGCTGGTGGTGATCCATCAGGTGAGTCACATTTTGCCAGGAGTGAGTCACATTTTACTCGCATTGACATTCGCCAATTTGGATGTGGGTTGACATTCAGGCTGCCGGGGCACTAATTATGGGCGAATCGTCCACTGCCACACAACATTGTATATTTTGCTGAAGTATCTTAATTCTTTCTCCAGGTGCCTTAACGCAAGCCATCCGAAACTTTGCGAAAAGTCTTGAGAGCTGGCTGACTAATGCCATGATGAACATTCCTGAAGAGATGGTTCGTGTGAAGGTCAGTGATCACAACAAAATATTAACATTTAGTAATGAATAGCTCACCCAAAAATGAAAGTTTGCTGAAAATGTACTCACCCTCTGAACATCCAAGATGTAGATGAATTTGTTTCATCATAACAGATTTGGAGAAATTTAGCATTACATCACTTGCTCACCAATGGGTCCTCTGCAGTGAATGGGTGCCGTCAGAATGAGAGTCTAAACAGCTGATTAAAACATCACAATAATCTACAACACAACGGTTTCCGCAAAAATATTAACCTGCATAGCTGTTTACTGAACAACAAATCAATGTATTAGAAGAAGGATCATGTGACACTAAAGACTGGAGTAATGATGCTGAAAATTCAGCTTTGCCATCGCAGGAATAAATTACTTTTTAAAAATAGCAAAATTATTCATAAAATATTGTGCTGTCAAACGATCAATCGCATCCAAAATAAAAGTTTTTGTTTACATAATGTATGTGTGTGTGCTATGTGTATATATAAATACACACACGTGCATCTAAATAGGTAAGAAAATTTTTTGTTTATATCTTAAATATATTTATATATAATATAAATTATATGAATATTACGGTAATATATTCATGTACATATTTTCAAAATATATACTGTATGTATGTGTATTTATATATACATAATTGTTCACAGTACAGACATACATATTATATAATCAAAAACTTTTATTTTGGATGCTATTAATCGTTTGATAGCACTAATAAAAAATATATCTTACTTCCCTAAACTTTTGAACGGTAGTGTACGTCTTATTTGCTTTCATTACGTTTTACTTTTTTACAATATATTTGCATCATATCAGCCACCTTTCATTCTGGTATTTCCTACATTAGTCAACCACTACAGTCAATACCACAGAATTTCTGTTTTATGAATGACTAATGACAGTTAGTGCTGACAAAAAGATAAAATAGTGTGCTTGTGACACATAGTCAGAAATGCAGTACTAAACAAGGGGGGGTTTAAAAGTGTTTGAAGACTTAAAAAAATTGCGTTCGGGAAAATGCAAAGGTCACATCATCTGCATTGAGACATTTCCTTTTTACTCTTTTTAAATAAACTTTAATAGCAAGCATTATGAAATAATTTACTTTATTTTACTTGAGTTTTTGTTGCAGCTGCGGTCAGATCTTTTACTTCACGCTTCATCTTTCAACAAATGTTTCTTTGTGAACTCTCCATGACACTGTGCCTCGTTTACAAAACAAAATGCTCCGATCAATTCTCTGACACGATCCGGGGTGCCACTAAAAATAAACTATCCGCTGATATCTGTATACCAAATGTTTGTTCCTCTGTGACGTCACCTTGCACCTCAGATCCAAACGAGCCGTTTTTGGAGCTTGATTAAATAAATGCTTTGTTTATAATGAGAAGGCGGTTTTAAGCTATGAAACTTGCAGAACGTTTTAATGGTACAAAGACCTCTTATATGCCAAAAGGCATATTGATTTCTCATTCTTATTGCCTCCTTTCTCTGTGAATTGGTATTTGTTTAGGTGACGTCTGCAAGTGCGTTTGCTCAGACCCTGCGCAGGTACACCTCTCTAAACCATCTGGCCCAAGCAGCTCGTGCCGTACTGCAAAACACGGCACAGATCAACCAGATGCTCAGCGACCTCAACAGAGTGGATTTTGCCAATGTGCAGGTGTGTGTGACTGGACAAATCCCTCACGTTCCCAGTCAGATTTGAGGCTGAACACTGTATTTACGAGGGCTGAACTAGAGCTTTCATTTGTCACCATCTGAGATGAACTCAATTTTTGGCATGCAAGTAGGTGTTTGTGGTCTATCTAGCTGTCAGGGAAACGGAAACATAAGTGCATGTTTAGCATAACATGCAATTTGTTTCCTTAAAAGTCATTTTAAAAGGGTTTACGCTGAGCATGTCAGTAGTCATTTAGTCGATGATTTTATCCAAAATGACTTGCGGTACATGTATTAAAGGGACAGTCCACCCAAAAATAAATTCTTTCATCGTTTGTTTCTTTCACCCTCATGTTGTTCAGACCTGCATGATTTTTTTTCTGCACAACATAAAAGAAGATATTTTGAGCAATATTGGTAACCAAACCATTTTTGTTCCCATTGATTTCTATTGTATGGTCAAAAATACAATGGAAGTCAATGGGAACTGAAACTGTCCGGTTACCAGCATTCTTCAAAATATGTTTCTTTTTTTATGTTCCATAGGAAAAAAGTAAGTCATACAGGTTTGGAACAAAATAGGGGTGAATAATGATAAAATGATTTTGAAGTTTTGGCTCGAAAATTCCTTTTTTAAGTTACCAATCCTGGGTGAGGTTTATAAGTTTTTAGATAAACCCTTGTGGGATTCAAAACATTTTTGGTTACAATTTGGTCATAGCTTTGACCACTAGACCATACCAAAAAGGGAAATACTAGCCTTTCGAGAAATTTTGAGTGGAATATCGATGTTAGTGGCCCTTGCTAAAGGGAATTGAGCCATATCTACTGACCAGGATATCATAAACATATGGGGTAATGTAAAAATGTAGTTTATTTTACTGCTTGTTAACCTTCATGTTAACGTCTGGTCATTTTGACCCAGAGATTATATTTTTCCAAAAACATTCTAGTTAATGTTATTGCATTGGTCTAAAACTATCTGACTTTTCTCACACAGGGAATTGTGATAATTTTTGTACTTGTCAGATTTTTTCCCCAGCTTAATAATTGCTATATTAATATCTGAGAAATGCAACAGTTTTTTGAGTGAACGTTGCCACAGTTTTCACTCAGTGCTCAGATCAATGAGGCCTACGACCAATCATTTCCAAAAAGAGATACAAAACCTGGGCTAACTGAAAGAAAACAATTTGACAAAAAGTTTGAATCCAAGATTTGGTAATAATGAAGCACAAGCAATTTGTAAAAGGCTGTTGATTTTTGACTGGGAAGACTCAGCACACAGGTTAATGGATATTTCATTTAGTTTGTGTTTGTGAATCCCCAATGCGGTTTCTCTTGTAGGAACAGGCCTCCTGGGTGTGCCGGTGTGAGGATCGGGTGGTGCAGCGGCTGGAGCAGGACTTCAAACTGACCCTCCAGCAGCAGAACTCTCTGGAGCAGTGGGCCGCCTGGCTGGATGGTGTGGTCTCGCAGGTCTTAAAGCCGTACCAGTCTAGCTCTGCCTTTCCAAAAGCAGCTAAACTCTTCCTGCTGAAATGGAGTTTTTACAGGTGAGCCTCAAAAGGTTGTACCAACATTAGGGTTTGTGGACATCATTGGGAATTTGGCACATCAGTTCTGTTCTAAATCCTAGATCTACTGTCTACAGTTGATACATAGCACAATATTGAGTTTTTAGTTAATCGCAATACAGTTCAAATGTTTGAGGTTGGAAATATTTTTAATGTTGTTAAAATTAGTTTCTTATGTTGACCAAGGGTGCGTTTATTTGATGGAAAATACAGTTAACAACTACTGTGAAATATTATTAGAATTTAAAATATAGTTTAAAATGTAATTTATTCAAGAAACGTGGCTTGTTAAAAACAGCTATGCTGCTTAAAATTTTAGCAGTAACTGTGATACTTTTTTTCAAGATTTTTTGATGAATAGCAAAAAAAAAAGAGAAAAAAGCATTTTATTTGAAGTCTTTTGAAGGAAATTTATACTTTTACTCACCAAGGATGCATTCAGTTGATCAAAAGGGACTGTCCCTTTGATCAACTGAATGCATCCTTGGTGAGTAAAAGTATAAATTTCCTTCAAAAGAAAAATCTTGCTGAGCCCTAAACCTTCAAACAGTAGTGTAGGTATAAAATGAATACCTGCATTTATAATAAAACAAATTTTGTATTTTAAAACTTTAAATGAAGTATTAATATTTTATATATATATATTATATTTGAACATATTTCAACATTTTAATATAATTTTAATTTTAAATAAATCAATGGATAGGTTATCTATTTTTAAATAATTTCTTTAGCAATATTTTTTTGCTGAATAAGATATACCTATGTTTACCTAATTTTTTCTGACTCTGTTGGCCATATTGGAAAAATTTCCTGAAAATGTTGTCAGTTCATTCTAGGATTTGTTGCGGTTACAGATACATGCAGTGATTACAGACCAGTGGCCCTAACTTCAGTTGCTATGAAAATCTTTGAGCGATTGGTGCTTGGGTATCTAATTTCTAAAATCTGTCTGGATTCTCACCAATTCGCCTATAAGGCTAATCGGTTGATGATGCTGTGGCTCTGTGTCTCCACTCAGTTCTGCAGCATCTTGAAGCCCCCAATACTTATGTTAGAGTCCTTTTTGTGGACTATAAATCGGCATTTAATACAATTATTCCAGTTAAACTTTTTGATAAGTTAAAGCAATTGGGGATTCAACACTCCCTTGCTTTCTGGATTTTGGATTTTTTGCTGAACAGAACCCAAGTAGTTAAAATTAATAATACACTTTCAAGTCTCAAGACAATAAGTGTGGGGCCCCACAAGGATGTGTATTGTCACCATTACTGTACTCTGTATACACTAATGATTGTGTTTCACATTGTAATTCAGTGCAAATCTTTAAGTTTGCTGATGATACTACATTGATTGGTTTAATAACAAATGATAACGAATTGGACTATAGAAGGGAGGTTTCTATACTGTTTGATTGGAGTTGCACTCACAATTTGAAGTTGAATGTCCTAAAAACAAAGGAAATGGTGTTTGATTTCAGACGGAGGACAAATGCTGTTTTGCCATTGATTATTAATGGTCAGGACATTGAAAATGTTCAATGTTTTAAGTTTCTCGGGACTACCATCTCTGTAACGTTAAAGTGGGATGACAACCTAAGAGGCATTATCAAAAAATCTCAAAGGCTTTTTTTTAAGACAGCTTAAAAAGTTTGGCATATCTAAAGTTGGTATGTTAAATTTTTTATAGAGCTGTCATTGAAAGCGTGCTTACTTTTTCACTTATAGTGTGGTTTGGTAGCTCCACAGTTCAGCAGAGAAGTCAGATTAATTATATAACTCGGGTTGCTTCGAAAATTATTGGTTATGATCTTCCCACCATTGATGAGATTTATGTCTCACGTTTGTAGAAAAAAGGCTTAAAAATCTTGAAAGATCCTTTACATCCAGCTAGACACCTCTTTACACCTCTTCCTTCAGGCAGACGCCTTAGAGCAATTAAAACTAAGTCTACACGTTTTTTTGAACAGCACTTATTGTAGGATTGTTCACGCTCTTAACTCCTCTGGTGTCTATGCATCTGTATTTCACTCCTTATAATTGATGGGACATATATAGCCGTGTATGTATGTATGTATGTATTTATGTTTGTATTTTAATGTTTGTTATTATTGTTGATGACCTCACCAAAGCAAATTCCAAACAACTAAGGTGTTTGGCAATAAATAAATAAATAAATCTATCAATGAATCCTCTAAGGCGGCATCATTTTGCTGTTTGTAACAGTCTTCATGTTGCGTGCTAGGTTTTAGAAGGGAGTTGTAATGACTGTTAGAGCCAGTAACTGTAATGTCAAATATGTTTCCCTCTTTTACTCATCCTTTTATGTGTCTTACCCAGCCCACTGCTCTCTTCTGGTTCTCACAGTTCCTGTATCTTTTCTTTGTTCTCTCTTTAGCTCTATGGTGATCAGAGACCTGACTCTCCGCAGTGCTGCAAGCTTTGGCTCATTTCATCTAATCCGCCTGCTTTATGATGAGTACATGTACTATCTGATAGAGCACAGAGTTGCCCAGGCCAAGGGAGAAACTCCCATTGCTGTCATGGGAGAGGTATAAGCACACTCAGAAACAGAAATTTTTACCTAATCTCAGATACACTTCTCATTTCAGTGTGTAAGACAAACCGAACGTGCGTCACTCCTCTCATAACAGGATATTAAACTGAGGAACTGTGAAAGAAAGATTCTGACTGTAGTGTTTTAAATGTCATAATTCTCTCTTTTGCTCCTTAAGTTTGCAAGTCTTGGTCGAAGTTTGAACCCACTTGATCCTGATAAAGGTTAGTAGTTTTACACACAAAGACCAAATACACAATAATCAATTTGTAATTGTTTCTTCTTCATTTACTAAATTCAGGTTTTAGTGAAAAAAAATCCATCAATTAATTTCCCAGAGCACCCAAGCAACCACATAGAAATGCACTAAAAACTCATAGCAACCAACAGGCAAACAGCCAATAAAAAAATTTAAATATATAAATACAATTAAATGTATATTGATAATAATCATGAAAAAAAAAAATAATAAAATAAAATAAAATAAAAATCATAAAAAAAGTGAATATTATATATATATATATATATATATATATATATATATATATATATATATAAATAATAATTCAAATTATATTTGGAAAAAATGTTGACACATTGAATTAATAATAAAACTGTATTTTAAAATAAAGTAATGATAATTATCATTCATTTTATTGTAATTTTAAAATAATTAAAAAATAGCAGATGGATTATCAATATTTTGAAAAAGATTAAAAATATGAATATAAATGATTATTTACAGTAATTTATAATTAATGTAAGTTAAATGCAATTAGTTAATGTAGTTAATGTATTTCAGTGCAATAATTAAATTATTATATATCAAACATTTTATCAATATTATGAAAATATATTACAAATAAAAATATATTGATTTGGTAAAATGTATATGTACTTAAAGCAATTATTATTTTCACTAATGTATAATGTAATTTCAACTTTTGTCATTTTAAAACAATTCAAAAATATCAGATGGATTATACATTTTTTAATGAATTAATATTATTAATAATTATTAATGAAGTAATAATTATAAATAATATTAATTATCAGTCATTTTATTGTAATTTTAAAATAATTAAAAAATACCAGATAGATTTCATTATTTTGAATTATAAATATTAAAAATATTAATATAAAAATACATTTAATTTATAATAAAATACAATTGTATATGTATTAAAAATGAAGTGAGTATTATTTACAGTAATTTATAATTGATGTAAATTACATTTTAATGTAATAGAAAATATCAAATATAATATCAATATTTTGAAAACAAAAATATTACAAATAAAATGATAAAAATACATTGATTTGGTAATCATAAAATGTATATGTATTTAAAATAAAGCAATTATTATTTTCACAAATTTATAATGTAATTTAAAGTTTATTGTAATTTTAAAATAATAAAAAATATCTGGATAATAAATGTTATATATGTGTTATATATATATATATATATATATATATATATATATATGTGTGTATTTGTATATGTGTATATGTGTATACACTGTAAAAATCTAATTAACTAAATGTTGGAAGGGCAAAAATATTTAAGTTGAGCTAATTTTATTGCTTGGCCTGAGTTGAGAGGACATATTATATTAATATCTGGATAATAAATCTCTATATGTCTTTGTGTCTCAGAAGAGGAAGAGGAGGAGGAAGAAGACAGCGACTATGAGTGTCAGGAGTTGTCTCTGCAGTCTGATGGGGGCGCTATCGGGGACGAATCTCTAGAACCGCCCGCTAAGCTGGCTCGAACCGACCAGAGGGTGCTGTTCACCACAGGAAGCATGGATAACTAAGAACTTAAATACACACGTGCACCTACAAGCACACACTCCACATAACACTCACCCATCATTCGTGCACTTGCATCTAAAAAACAAATGCTGCAGCTGCATATTTACACAACATTTCAGATGTTCGTATGTACATTTCCATGCCTGTCGACGTCTCAAACGCACATATACACAAGCGTTCACTGAAACACAGAGACACAGATAGCGCCGCCCTCACAAACTCATAACATGAACACCATCACCGATCATATCAAGATCTTAGACAGGGTGTAGAGGTCACTAACAATAGCTCTCGAATCTAAACCAGATTCTGTCTCTATTAGCTGTTGAGACGCAAGATCACAACTGGATCCTAAGAGTCGTTCGCAATGGACTGAACTCTGATTGGCTACTGAAACCTGAATGAAACTGTCAGTCAAGCTTTTTTTAACCTGAAATGGTTGTTAGGGAGAAAAGACGGACTGTAAGTGTGCGTGTTGTGTGTTGATGTATACTTTCTGCCTATCCGTGTGTTGTTCGTGTGATTGTGAGTGACCCGGGATCTTATGGTTTTTATCGGCTTGCGCCAACACGTGTGTTTTTGTGCATGTGCGAATGACCGTCCGTGGTTCTCCAGAAGTGTTGATAGTTGTTTTTGTCAGTGGTACCTTTTTAAGTTCTTGATGCCTTCAGTGACTGCCATGTCATTAAATGTTTTAGGCATATTACAGCCCGGCTCTTTAAAAACTCAATTTCCCATGAGTCTACTGGGTGTATGTGATTCAGCTGGGTTGTGTATTTTTTATTTATTTATTTTTTTTAGGGCTAGTTTATACATACCTCTGCAAATGACAGCAGTTTGCCGGAAATGAGAGGAGAGTTTTTTTTTTTTTTCCAGTCTGTTGTTTTTCCTCTCGCTTTTTTTTTTTTTTTTTTTAATGTTTTTTTTGTTCTATTTTGTTGCACTTTTCCTCTTGCCAAACATCGTCCTGAGCTTTGTACAAGACATTAAATGTTTCTGTCCTTACATACTTTTTTCTATGGTCACAAAGTGACAATCTCGATGTGTACAGCGTTGTCTAACACTGTTTAGTGCATATTTGATGGTTTGCTGTGTATTTGAGATTTGGATCAAGATATTTTACTAGAACCCTTCAAACAAACTTGACACCACTGCCCATAGTAGCTAGGAAATGTCAAAGTAGAGAGCGAAATGATTTTTCGGCCATTTCCTTCTCAAGACTCATTCGTTTAATTCTTTTCTTGTGTTGTGGCATATTTAATGATCAATTTGAGAGAAGTACAGTACATTAAAACTCTATATCCCATATCATTCAACATATGTAAACTACGATTATTTCTGCTGTAGATGCTGACTGATCTCAAACCAGCATGATGCTTTTCTTTCCCTCTGATTCTCTTGACAGAACTACAGGAAACATATCAGAAGATCTGGAGATCCTCTCTGTATGACAGCCATTTTCATAACAAAATGAATTTCCCTTTTCACTTTTTTGAAGTTGTTTCCATTTCTTGCTCAAAAAAGGAAAGAAAAAAACAACAACACAAAAAAGTGTGGCAGTGTTTTGAGTAATTTGAACCATGAGAATGGTTGTGCCTTTGCAGTTATCAAATGAAATCCAGATGTTTTTAATTTAAAATATGAATAAATTAATAATTTCTAAAATTGTGAATTGTTTCAACTATCTAGTTGTATGTACTTGCATTTTTTTTTTCTCAACTACTCTTGAAACCATCACACCTACGCTGTGATAATTTGTCAGTGCCTTACTAACTGCAGTCTTAACGTCAGTGTGCAACATCCTGTCCAAAACCGGCAAACGTGACAAGGAAACATCACATGTGGTAAAGAGAGGGGGTTTATGCGTTTACATGCCAAGGTACTTTCCTGTCAGACGGTCACATTATGCATTTCGTAAACGTTTCTGAGAAAAGCCACCGATCGATATCAAGAAAAAGATGGGGCAAAGCCAACCACACTTGATGGTACAAATAACCAACAGAAAGATAACTGACTTCCTTTCAGAAAATAATTAAATGTGTTTATATATATTACACACATACTACTGGCAAAAGTTTGGAGTCAGTTTTGAAGTCTCTTGTGCTCACCTAGGCTGCATTTATTGGATTAAAAAACAGTTAAAAAAAACCTTACTAACCCACCCAAAGTGTTTGAAATATAGTGTGTGTATGTGTCTGAACACACACACACACACATACATACATATTTTTAATGCACTTTATACCAAGTCATCTTTACTTTTGTAGCACTTTATACAATAGAAATAGTTTCAAAGCAGCTTAAACAGGAAAGTAACAATCAAAAATGCAATTCAGTTGTTAACTAAAGCATTGTAAAGATAGGGACTTGTTCCCTATAGATGCTTTTGCGGTTCACAATGCAGGAATGTTTACAGTAGAGAGCTTGCTTTGAAAAGTCTCAAAAATAGGTTCTCACTTGTTTTTTTTTTTGCCGTTTGCTCACCTGTAGACTTCCCAGGCCAGTCAACTTGAGTTTCTTATCAGTTGTTCATAGGAAAGCATCCTGTAATTTCTCAAAGGTACGTTTTTATCCATACACGTGCTCAGCACAGGTTCTCCGGGGAGCTTCCATGTGTCACCAATAGGGGGCAGAATAATACTTCTTTTTGTTTTCATTGTTGTTGGCACACATATCACAGGACTAAGAGTAGAGGGACATTATAATTAGACGTCAGACACCACAGTAAGCTGCTAATTTATTAAACCTGGTGTATTTTATTTG